>NW_020954625.1:16057422-16112276 GCF_900497805.2 Vombatus ursinus | reverse complement strand
ATTGGCAGGGATTGGTAATTGACAGGCACTGGTAATTGGCAGGAATTGGTAACTGGCAGAAATTGGTAATTGGCAGCGATTGATAATTGACAAGAATTACTAATTGACAGGAATTGGTAATTGACAGGATTGCTAGTTGACAGGGATTGGCAATTGACAGGAATTGGTTAGGCAGAAGGAAAACGAACAGACAAACCCAAGGCTTTGGACACGTGGGGACCTGGTAAGTGATGGTACCATGGGCTGATATAGTGATGTCAGAAGGATGAGCTAGTTCAAGGGGACTGTGGAGAAGCTGAATTTTTCGTGGTGAGTTGGAGACCTTTCTGAGACGTTCTGTAAACAGTGGGGGATATGAATTCAGAAGAGAGGTCAGGACTGGAACTGGAAGGTTGGGAGTCATCAACATAGGGACTGAAGCTTGGGTGATGAACGAGTTGGTCAAATTAGAGGATGTATGGAGAGAAGAGAGGGAAGAGATGCTTGATTGAAAGATTATGAACATCTGGAGGACAGGGATTCTATCTTTTATCTTTTCATTCCCAGTGCTTGCCCTAGTGCCTTACGTATAGTAGGCACTTCATAACTGTCAAATCGAATTAAGCTGATGCTCATTATCAATGTGACCTTGAGCATATCAAATCACCTCCTTTAGCCTCAGTTTCCTCATCTGTAAAATGAAGGGGTTGGCCCAGCTGGCCTCTGAGGTAAAAGGAGGGCATTGGATTAGATGCCCTCTGAGATCCCTTGTGGAGCTGTGATCCTCTGATCTATAAGCAGATACTGATTCCCATGAGTTCCCAAGGTGGTGGTAGAGGGGATCTCAACCTAGAAGAGGAAAATCAGGTGGATGGAATTTGAAAAGTATGATCTCTCTGCCAAAATCTCTTTGGGGCTCCTCTGTCTTGATAGTTTTAATTCTTAGAGGAGTTAGCTGCCTTGTGGTTTTTTTTTTTTTGTTTGTTTATTTGTTTTGTGAGGCAATTGGGGTTAAGTGACTTGCCCTGAGTCACATAGCTCATAAGTGTTATGTGTCTGAGGCAGGATTTGAACTCAGGTCCTCCTGACTCCAGGGCCAGTGCTCTATCCACTGTGCCACCTAGCTGTCCCTGCCTTGTGTTTTTGAATGGATCAGGGTTGACCCCACTTGTGGTTTCCTTCCTGAAAGTTACTAGTGACTGTTCTGTATTTAGTAAACCCTTTTTTCATCCATCCATTCTAATGATGCGTGTAAAGGCTGAACTGGGTTAAAATCTTGATTCCGCTACTCTCTGCCTTTGTGATCTTGGGCTAATTAGCTGGGCAAATTCCCCTCTATGAGCCCCACTTTTCAAATGAGGGGGTTACACTAGATGACATCTAAGGCTTCTTCTAACTCCAGATCTGTGAGCTCATGAACACAAGTAGAATGTCACACTGTCTGTGTCTGTGGAAAAACCCTCCACCCGTATAGATGAACAACTTTTCCAGTAATGTAAAGTCTCAGAGAGTTGTTTGAAGGCACCAAGAGTTTAGTAGGGCCAGGACCACACGCAGAAGCAGGGCCTGAACCCAGGTCTTTCTGGTCACTGATGTCATGAGGACTCCCCCAGGATCCTGTAGGGGAGTGGAGATTGGGGAAAATGCCATGTAGCTGCCAGTTTTATTCAGTAAGCATTTGTTAAGCACCTACTATGTGTCAGACACTATACTTGGTGCTGGGGCTCATAGGATCCACAGCTGGAGGGAAATGAAGATACTGAGGTCCTGGCAGTTTAAGTCACTTGTCCAAGGTCATACAGATAAAAAAAAATGTGTGAAGTGGGATCTGAACACAGGTCCTCTGGCTCTAGCCAGTTCCTTTTATTGTACCATGATGCATGGAATAGTCACTTAGAGTGTACTGGGGGGAAGAGGGGGAAGGGAAACAACACGGACACCAGTGGTCTGGTGGAAGGAACACTTGCCACGGAGTCAGAGGACCTGGGTTCAAATCCTATCTTTGATGCTGACTGTGTGACCTTGGACGAGTCTCTTACCTTCCCCGGGTCTCCGTTTTCTCATTTGTAGAGTGATAGGGTTGGGCTAGATGGCCTGTGAGGTTCATTCCGTCTTTAAGTTACGTGGTCCTGTAAGAAAATACAAAGTGTATACTTACAATAGAAAGACAAAGTAATCCTGTCACCTTGATTTGCAGTGCCAGTCATCCTGAAGGAGATGCTCCTCGAATGTGTTTTGTTGTAGAAGAAAACAACCAGAATCCAGGGGACATTTAAGCACAAGTTTCCACGTGACCTCAGAAGAATGGCCAATTTTTCAATAATTCACCAAACTCACCGTGCCACTGGGGGCGAGGAGGGGATGTAATGGTTTACACCTGTTTTAACTTCTTGCTGTTTTTATTGGCCAGGTTCTTCACAATCCCATAATTCTCATGAAGGAAAAAATATGAAATGAAATATGGTGTAGGGTTGGAGGAATGACAATAAACATTAAAAACTGAATTATTCACTGTAAAATTTCAAATGCTTGCCCAGCAGATTCGGACAGCCATGTTTCGGTAGTATTGAAGTGATTTATTGCTGGAGTCAGAGGGATAGGACGACTGCTTTTATTGGCAAGGGTGGACTATGGTCCTTCCATTTGAGCTATGCAGTTTTAGACCATCAGAACCTGCCTCCCAAAGCTGAGACAGGCAGACAGCAAAAACACCCACCCCATGGTAGCATGGGTCATGTAGACTTGGGATGAGATGGATGAGAAACCAGTCATTGGTGAGATGGGAAGCCTGGCGTGGCCGGCTGTAGTCTGCTAAACAGAGAAAACTCTGGGCCATGGGATACAGTCCGACTTCAGAAGGTCAGGAAGTGTTATGGCTTCAAGTAGGGGCTGGCTCCGAAGTAGGCAACGTTTCTCCCTCCAAACACAATGAAAGGCAAAACCCTTTGACTAAATGGTACTATCATACCTCGTATTTTTCCTTGCAATCTAACTCATTGCCATCTGGCCTGACTTACATGGCCTTGCTTTTGAACATTCCTGGCTAGCTAGAAGCTTCCAGCCCCATTTCTTGCCTTCTCTCGTCAGTGCCTAGCACTGTGCCTGCCACACAGTCAGTTCTTAAATGTTTGATCAATTGAATGGAACATCGATCAGGGGACAGGAAATGCTTACCCTTTTTTTCTTCAGTGATCAAAGGACCGTGTCTTTGAGTGGCTCAGTGGAATCCAGAGCTACTCAAATCTGGATGTGGCTTAGTGGCAGGTTCACTTCCTGCTTCTGTCATATTATTAGCCTGTAGACCTTTAAAGTCCATTCGAGCTAGAAATCTATACCCCTACATAGTTCTCATTTGGGACCCAGGGCTAGAGATCCTGAGAATTAGATTCTCTTTCTCATTTGGTCTTTAACTTACCAAGTGATCTTGTACAAATTACTTCACCTTCTACAGGAAGCCTTTCCTAGCCCTCTCAATTCCAGTGCCTTCCCTCTCTTAATTATTTCCTGTTTATCCAGTATGTAGCTTGCTTTGTACGTAGTGGTTTGCTTTTTGTCTCCTCCGTTAGATTATAAGCCCCTTGAAGGCAGGGGCTGTCTTTTGCCTATTTTTGTATCCCCAGTGCTTAGCACGGGGCCAGGTACATAGTAGGCACTTAATAAATATTGATTTGACAGATAAAATGAAGATTAACATTAAGTTCCCCTAAGTAAAAGATCTCTGGCTAGACGGCAACTTGGAAGACATCTAACCCCAGGCCCAGCACTATTGTGCAGATGAGGAAACCGGGGTGCACAGAGGTGACGGGATCTGGTAGTTTTCTGCTAGATAGTAGTAAGTGGCAAAGTTGGGTTTCTAACCGAGGTGTCCTCATTCCTATTGATTAAGTTGATTTAATTCAGCAAGCATACAAGTATCCATACATACCAGGCAATACAATCTTAATCCTAATAATAAGTAATAAGAACACTACTTTCTGCAGTGCTTCATAGTTTACAAAGTGCTTTACAAATATTATCTCATTTTATCTTCACAATAACCCTGGGAAGTAGGTACTATTATTATCTCCATTTTATAGATGAGAAGACTGAGGCAGAGATTAAGTGACTTGCCCAGAGTCACACAACCAATAAGTGTCTGATGCTGGGTTTGCTTCGGCTCTTTCTGACTCCTGGTCTGGCGCTCTGTGGTGCCCCCTAGCTGTGATAAGCAGGAGGCCCTCAAAAACAAAAATGAAACGGTTGCTCCCTCCTGGTGCTTCCATTCTACCAGGAGGGAAACAAGTTCATAGATAAGTGAATACAAAATGTATGGAAAATAATGCAAAGTAATTTCAAGAAGGAGACAGTGTAAATAACTGGAGGGATGTAGGGGATGCATCTGAGCTATGTCTTGAGGGAAGCCAGGGTTTCTTGGAGGTGACAGTGAGAAGACAGTGCGTTGTAGGCATTAAAGGGTCAGCCTGGACAAAGGTGCAGAGATCAGAGATAACATGTGTTTGACCAAGAGTTAGTAAACCACTTCGGAAAAGAAGAGCACGTGACTGCGTGACCTCTAAAGCTCCTACTTTCAAAGCCTGTGATAAGTGGGCAGCATGGTCTAATGTAAAGGATATTGGTTCTGGCATTGTAGGGTCTGGGTTCAAATCCCACTCTGATACTTCCTGTGTGAACTGCGTTAACTATCCTAGGCTACAACTTGGAGTACATGACCTCTGTGGCTTTGAATTTCCAAATAGCCCGTGTTCCCCGGGCAGGACTCTGCCCGCCGTGATTCTGAGACCCGGCATTTACCATCCACGCAGCTCTGAAGGGCAGAAGTTGGTGCGGAGGTACAGATCATCCCCTTGTGAAGTCTCTGGGTTGGAGGAGCTGGGTAGAGCTGGGGGGCGGTGAGGAGGGACTTGTGGCTGGCCTTGTGGCTGTTCCACTTAAGCTACCGCCGCTCAGTTCAGGATGCTGCTTGTGCTGGCAGCTGCTTCCCTTGATTCTCAGTGGCCGCTCACTCACCCTACTCCACCCGAGTGATTCAACCGGTGACAGCTTGTGGCTGCTACCTCAGAACTGTGACTTAGGGAAGCCAGCTGAAGAGAGGGGCAGTGATGGTACAGAGGCTGCCCCAGGCCCCTCTGGGGGTTAGAATATGGACAGTAGGGAGCTCAGTCAATTTAGCACACGCTAATTAAGTACCTATTATGTGACCAGGCCTGAGCCAGGTGCTAAGACCTCTGAGAGAGAAGTTCATCTTCTAAATGGGTCATTCATTTCTGGGCTTGGGAATTGAATGACTTTTATAGTTTTGCTTAGCTTTGCATTCCTCTCAGATATTTAGGTAAGGAGAGGCCATGAGGTGGGTGTTTTGAGTGGATAGAAGACCAGTCTTCAAGTCCTGCTTGTGAGCACTACTTAGTGGTAGGAACTTGGGCTAGACACGTGATCTCTCTCTGGTCTAACCAATCAACAAACATTTATTAAGCACCTATTTTAGGCTAGGCACTAGGCTAGGTGCTAAGAATACAAGGACTATTATCCCTTCTTCGGAGCAACGCTCTCCATTGCTGATTTGATACCTTGGGGGTCTCATAAGAAATTACCATAAATGGGAATTTTGGGGAGTTTTGCAGAAGCCGTGGACTGAGGGCAGCAGATGACACAGAAAAAGTTTAGAAACTCAGAAATGCATAAAATATATGTATAGTATTGCATAACATCAACATATTTTATCTTTTAATACCATAAATATACACAATTTCTTTTTTTAAGTTAAAGTAAGTAAAAAGTTAAAGTTTGCAAAAAGAATGTGAAAGCCAGCAGATGACACACAAAGGCTAGACACGTAGAGATATCTTCAAAAGTTTAGTGACTCAGCACCCCACAAAAGAAAAACGAATTCAGACATCTTTGGTATGAAGGGAGGGCCCAAAAATTTACATGGATTTTCCAGATCAAGGGGGTGTCCCACCCTAATACCACACCATCACTCCCTCTTCCCCCTTCATTCCTTCCTGCAATGTGGAAGGGATAGCTGTAGTCCCTTCTCTCAGGAAGTATGCCTTGAAATGGAACAGATAACACAGAGATGTGTGGAGATGGATGCAAAGTTCATCCGTATCAGATTCCAGGTAACCTTGGAAGGCTGGCGCTAGCAGCTGGGGAAACCAGCAGCTGTCTAAGATGAATGTCCTAGATGCCTCACTCTTCTGCACTGGGGGGAGATAATTTTTGCAACAGGAGTTTCCTATGTTGGTGAAATCAAAAGTCCGGTCTGCCCTTCGTTCTCCTCATTCAGACTATCACAATCCCCCAATTTTAGTAATACTGTGAATAAACATTATCTGTGTTTCATTTGTTCCACCGGATTGTAAACTCCCTGAGGGCAGGGGCTGGTTTTTAACCAAAATTTTATATTTCCTGCAGGGCTCAACAAAAAGTCTTGCAATTATGCACAGTAGGTACCTAGTAAAGGTTTCTTGAATGAATGTCTGTTGAATGGATGGCTGGCCTTACTTGTAAAGAACTTTCTGTGTAAAGGTGTAGGCAGGGAAAATGCTTAAAGAACCAAGACCTTCTGGAGAGGACAAACGGGAAAGGGAGAGAAGTGCTAAGCGGAGGCCAGGCTGAGTCGGGGGAGGGAAGGGAGCAGTTCTGGAGGGTGGCATCGTCTCATTGGACCTTGAAGGAAGGAAGGGAGTAACATATGGCCATTGTGGGAATGAAAAGTGGGTGGGGGGAGGGAACCTAAATCTGGCTCCATGTCGGTGCTTGATTAATTCTTTGGTTTGCAAGTCACTTTCTCTCTTGTGGCCTCAGTTTCCTCTTTTGTAAAATAAAGGGTTTGGACTAGAGGATCTCCATGTCTCTTCCACCCCTAACTTTCCATGAGCCAATGATCTTACGGACATCACAGGGCTTTTAAAATGTTGAGTTATGATTATAAGTGAGCACGCCATTTAAAAAGAGACTTGAGGCAGAACGGCTCTGGCTTCTGAATCAATTTTAGACTTTCTGTTTCCAAGTAATAATTGGCGTATTCATTATAGTCTACATGGTGTCCCAAAAAGTCTTGGTGTAACCTTAAGCTAGGATTTGGAAAGTGCTTGCCTCGTGGTAACTCGGTAATTCAAGCACTGTTTTCCCATTCTATAGATGAGGAAGCTGAGACTTAGTTCAGGGTGTCACATGATCTCATGGCTAGTTAAGAGCTGGAGCTCAAACTCCATCCCTGTCCTCCTGCCTCTGAGTCCAGCGCTCTTAATGCCACACCTGGCTGCATCTCCCTAGTCTGAGGCCTAAGGGGAAGGATTGGAGACTGAACATTTTGTCTACACTGTCCTGACGGCAGTCAAGCTGTTCATCTCGGCACGTTGAGGTGCCACTCATGAAGGAGAGCTGCATTTTGTTTCCAAGTCCTCTCTTTTATTTGCTGGGGACACTTTGGTGAGCTTGCACCAGTGCTGATCTTGGAATTAGCGAGGTCTAGGCTCAGATCCTACCTATGACACATTTATCTGTTATGTTACCAGAAGCAAGCTAACCTCTCTGTGCCTCAGTTTCCTAATATGTAAAATGGAGATAATACTTGTTGTTCTCACCTCCCAGGGCTGCTGTGAAGTTGAAAGGAGAGAATGTCTATAAAGCACCTTCCATACTTGAGAGTGTTATGCAAGTGCTGGTTATTATCATAATGATAACCTTATTATTAATTTGTTCTCATCTAGTTTAGTAGAGCTCAGATAGAAATGAGGGATAAGCTACTGTCCTGTTACCCTTCAGTTCAGTGTTTTGCAGGTTATTGAACTTTCTTCTTCTTATTTGCTTGTGACCCAGAAATGTTTGACCTAGAGGGCAGTCAGCTCAGCTTGATCAGAATTCGGACACCTCCATCCGGGGCTTTAGAAGCCTGCTAGGGTTCTAGCTCCCCTGTGGGAGAGTGACCCCTTGGCTGTTCTTAGGTTTGGCGGTGATGGAGAATGGAGCCTGTCTTGGAGCTGTTCAAGTTACCCAGGGACTGAGGTGTGCTGGGATTGGAAGCTTGGGCACCTTGCTCTATGTCTTGGGCCATTATTGAGTGACCTGCTGGGCGCACATTCATTAGAATTCTAAATGGCTCATAGGGAAGGAAAGAAAACAGGGAACAAGCATGTATTAAGGGCTGCTGTGTGCCAGGCTCTGTACTAAGTGCTGGGGATACAAACAGGAATAAAAGACAGCCCCTGCCCTCAAGTAGCTTACATTTTAATGGGGAAGACAACCTACAGAAAGGGAGCTAAAGAGCTGGGGGAGACTACTTTCTTTGGTGAATGAGTCTTTTCTAATAATTATAAATGGAAATTAAAAATGGGGATAGGGATCAAGCTTGTGACTTCAGTGGGACAGGGTACATCAAAGAAGAAAACTCTCCTTACCAATGCAGGTTAGTAACTCTTCTGTATCATCTAGTTTTAGAGAGTTGCCTCCATCACTGAAAGATTAAGTGATATGTCCAGAGTTACACACACAGTGTGTGACCGTGGCAGAACTAACTGAAATTTAGGTGGACAGGTAAAGCTCCTTCTGGAGAGGTATCTTAGGCTTAAGTCTTGGAAGCACCTGGATTCTACGGTTCCATGTGTTGAGGAGACCTCTAGGGTCACCAAATCCAACCCTCTCATTTTACAGATGAAGAGACTGAGGGCATTAATCATCAGAGATAGAGTGAAGTCTAGCTTCTTGGAGGCCCAGACGGGAAAGTCACACAGGTCCCAACTCCCAGAGCCAGAGTTCAGATCTTGTGTTTCCGACTTCCCCAATGGGCATGTAAGGGACGCCTTTGAGACCTTGCCTAGCTCGTTTGGAGAATGAGGAGTGCCAGCTTCACACTTGAGCGATGTTCCTGTCATTCACTTCTCTGGGCCTCAGTTTCCTCATCTGTAAAATGAATGGGTTGGACTAGATGCCCTCTGAGGGCCCTTCCAGTTTCATATCTAGATTTTTTTCATTTTCTGTTCCCCTGAGGTGTGAATCCCCTTCCTGAGTGACACAGGCATATATTTGTATATAAATTCTTAAGTTAGACTTGTTTTCCCACCTGGCATGGGGGAACATACTGCTGTGTGTTTCAGACTTTGTGTGTGTGTGTGTGTGTGTGTGTGTATGTGTGTGTGTATAGATGGATGGATGGATGGAAGGATAGGGTCTGGCTTCTCTGTATGGCTAGTATGGGAAGCCAGTCTTGCCCACATGCATCTCACTTTCTCTTTTTCCTTTTCTCCTTGCCTATACCTGCTCCTCTCTTTTCAGTTTTCAGAGAATCCCCACTGGGGCTTGCCTCAGGCCGGGCCATAGGAGGTAGGTAATCTAGCTCTTCTGCTCTGGCCAAGCTGATGTCCTCACTTCTTAACCACTTTATTTCTACCCTCTTCTTCTGATCCTGGTAGGTTTACCCCCATCCCAACGGCTCCCTTGTGTCCGATTGATACACTAGAGAAAAGTCAATTAAGACTTTCATTCCCAGTCAGTAGAGGCCAAAGTTCTGGGTTCTGTCCAAATATACCACCATTTAGATCTGTCAATTTGTAGTATTTGAAGGAACTTAGAGGTCGAGGACTTCTTGCCTGACCTCATTTGACAGCTGAGGAAACTAAAATTGAGGTTAGTCATTGGTACTGATTAGTGAGAGAAAGAGCCATTTCAGTTCAATATCAGAATCTTAGTGTTGGAAAGAATCTGAGGATCATTAATTGAGAAGCTGGAAGATGGCTCTGAGGCCATCTGGTTCAATCCTCCCATTTTACTGACAAAGACGTTGAGGCCAAGAACTTGCCCATGGTCAGGCAGGTGATGGAGGCAGGCCTTCAGAGACCATCTGTGTTAGCTCCGCCCTGCCCAGGCTTCCTCCTGCAACACAGCTAACAAGTGGCTGTCCATAAATTGGTTTTTACTGAATCTTTTGTTTTTACATCACCTACATTTCCCATTGTGTCTTCCATTGACCCCTTTCCTGAGAGCCATCCCTTCGTTATGAAAGAATAAACAAAGAGGGAAAAAGTTTAGCAAAATGAATGCACATCTAGAAAAATGTTGACATTACATGAAGTTACATGACATTGCATGCCCATTGTCTCTCACCTTTGTTAAGAAGTGGGAGAAGGCACCTTCTTAAAGCTCTTCTTTGGCCATGATAATTGGGCTGTATTCACTTTTAAGCATTCCATTAGTCAGTCAGTAAGCATTTAGTAAGTAATTACTAAAGTCAGGCATCATGGCAAGTCTTGGGGATGCAAATACAAGCAAAAATATAGTCCCTGCCCTCAAGGAGTTTACACTATAATGGGGGAGAGAGAGAAGACAATAACACCCAAAAGGGAGTTGATGAGAGTGAGGCCAGGGAGACAGAAGCAGAGCTAGGAGAGGAGAGGAATGACGGGTGACCAGCAAGGGCTCTTTCCTCCACAGGGAGGTTTGGGGGGAGCTCACTAATGGGAGAAGGGATGTTCTGGAGCGAAAAGGCAAGGGAGGGGGGCAAAAAGGGAAAGGGAGCAGGGAAGGGGAGGGAAGAGAAGTGGAAGTTCCAGGGTAAGGAGGCAGTGAGGAGTTGGGGTGAATTCTGGGAAGTCCTAAGCAGAGCCTGCTCTGGCTCCGACTGAGGGCTTAGGTCCAGATTGTTAGGAGCTGCAGCTGTTGGAGGAGAGTGTGGTGTCCTTGGCACAGGTCCAGAGCTCGTGCTGGCTAATAAGAGTGTTTTATTGTTGTTCATCATTATCTGCTTTAATAGTTATCGTTGATTGTTTTGATATTTATACTTGTTTTTGAGGTCAGTCTCATCCCTGTATATGAACAGATTTGTGAGACCCTCGGTAAAGACAGAAACAAAATACTGTAAGACGGACCACAAATGGAACTCGGTGAATTGTAATGAATAATAGTAATAATAGTAATAAATACATTTATGTAACATTCTGGCGTTTGTAAAGCGCTTTGCATATTTGCAAACCTTATTTGATTCTCACAACAATCCTGTGAGGTAGGGGCCATTAGCGTTCTGTTACAGATGAAGAAATTGAGGCTCAGAGTGGTTAATATCTCCCAGAGTCACACAGTTCAGTGTGAGAGGCAGGATTTGAACTTAGGTCTCCTTGGCTCCGTGTCCAGCATTGTCTCCATTACATCCCTTAGCTGCCTTATGTAGGGGATCAACGTTAATAGGTCGATTTAAAAAAAGATGGGAGCCAAGATGGCAGAGTAAGAAGTAAATTGCTCTCACCCTCCCTTACTGACCTCTGAAAGCCCAGAAAATATCACCCTAGGAAAAAAAGAAATTATTTAAAATGTACTTATTCCTTTGTGTTTACAGCTGCTGCTGAAGGAAAAGGCAAGAGTGGAGAAGACTTTTTCCAGAAGGTAAGACAATGTTTCCTCGTCATTTTGGCAGAGGGGAGCTACAATGCAGCCGGTCACTTTTTCGCGGAAGAGATGTTCAGAACGAACCTCTTTGAAATGAATTTCTGTATTTCTGATCCTTACCCTGTGTTCAGAATTGACTTCTGTTATAATGTAAGAAGGATGTTCTGAGACGAGCCAGCTAGGGCAGAGGCAACAGTGACTAGGTGATCAAGGTCATAGAGCGAGAGAGAGCCCCTAGCCTAGCTCAGCTCTGGACTGCCCTGGTGTGTTGGATCGGTCCCTGAAGTGAGCCCACTCTTTGCCCCTGTTGGCTGGAGGGAAGGGAGCAGAGATAGTGTGGGTGAATCCTCTCTCTGCCCCTACCACTTGGGCCGTAGGGAGAGAGGCACTGGGCCAGGGGTGGGGAACCTGCAGTCACTTGAGGTCCTAGAAGGCTACATGTGGCTTCGAGGCCACAAGTTCCCCACCCCTGCACTAGGCCATTGAGGGAACGTCCACCGACATGACAGATTCAACCATCAAACTCAAAATTCTTTAGTTGAGTCTTTTTTTTTTTTTTTTAACATTTTTATTTAGAGTTTTGAGTTCCACATTCTCTCCTTCCCTTTCTCCCTTCCCTCCCCCCTCCCTGAGATGGTAAGCAGATATAGGTTATACATGTGCCCTTGTGTAGAACATTTCCACGTTAGTCATTTTGTGCAAGACTCTGATAAAAGGAAAAAATGAAAGAAAAAAAGGGAAAATTTTAGCCGAGTCTTGAGGACATTTTGCCTTATTCCTTCCCTACTGACTTAATTACTACTTAACTCATCTTTTAGGGCCAAAAATAACACTTGGTGGTGGTTCCTATTAATCAGTTGTTGCAAGACAATTTTGGGTGATGGAGTTTCTCAGTTACACATGTAAATTAGGAATGTGAAGTGCCCTTCCTGAAGCCCTAGTGTTGGGGTAGATGCATAGATGCTTTTGCCTCTTTTGTTGCTGTTGGGGGAAAAATCACTTTCAAATGAGGGGGCAGGACTTGGGCACCTTTAAGGTTAAATCTGTGAGGCCATATGACTCTGGGCAAGTCACTTCACTTTTTCTAGGACTTAGTTTCTGCCTTTATAAAATGAGAGGGTTGGTCTAGATCAGAGGTGAGGCTTGAACCAGATTGAAATGTATTTGGGAAATGTTTAACAAAATAAATCAAAGTACCTTTTGTTGTTCAGTTAATTCAGTCATGTCTGACTCTTTGTGACCCCATTTGGGATTTTCTTGGCAAAGATACTGGAGTGGTTTGCCATTTCCTTCTGCAGCTCATTTTATAGATGAGGAAACTGAGGCAAGCAGGATTAAGTGACTTGCCCAGGGTCACACAGCTAATAAGTGTCTGAGGCCAGATTTGAACTCAGGAAGATGAGTCTTCCTGACTCTGTGCCCGTGTTCTATGCAGTATGGTGCCACCTACTTGCCCTGAAAAATACATTACCACATAGATGATGTTAATTTGTGGTTTCCTAAGTCAATATGAGGCCTTCAGGGATCCATTTCTGTTCTAGATGACCCCGAGTCCATTATCTCGTAATTCTAGGGCGGTCTTTCTCCTCCATTTCTTCATAGCCTGTACACAATTTTTTTTTCTTATTAGACATTTCATATTAAGGCTGAATTTAGGAGCTGGGGTCAATATTAGCAACTTGCAGTCAAAGGGTGCTTCACTTTGATCCTTTTGTTCACAGCCAAACCTGCTTTTACCAGTTCATTTGGTAAATTTACAAACAGCCTTCCACTTCCCACATGAAATTGAAAAGAGTGTCACTTCATTTGGACGGCAGGATATTACCCAGCCTAGAATTACGACGTTAACCTGCTTTTTAAGAACTAGTCCAGTGTAAAATATTAATTAAAAAAAGGTAAAGAGTCCTCAGCTTTATAGAACAGACTGATTGCTGGTATCCCTGCACTCCCCTCAGAAACGGCTTTGGATCTAGTATATTTTTATCCATTGTGCTTACTTCCCCTTACCCCAATGGAATGTAATCTCCTTGAGAGGCAAAGACTGTCGAATTTTGTCTTTCTGTCCCCAGTGCTCACCTTTGCATCTGGTACATAGTAGGCACTTAATAAATGATTGCTGGATATATTGGAGATTGAACCAGTCCCGTTTTATGGGAAAGGCCAAAGGAAACATGTATCTTTGCCTTTACTTGGTTCATCCATGGCCATGAAAGGTTGCAGTGTGAACTGGTGGGGTAGCAGATATGGCTAGGAAGAACCAGCTGCATGGTGATGTCCCAGGAACTCATCTATGGCAAAAGGGAGAACTGGAACGTATGCCTCACGAGGTTGAGGGGAGGTGGTCAGAGGCTTGGTCTCAGAGAGTGATGGATGTAGAATGTAAGAGATATCTTCTCTGTGCTGAAAGGTTCATAGATTGTTGGAATTAGAGGGGACCCTAAAGGCCCTCTAGTCTAAACCTGTTATTTTAGAGATTTCATTTAACAAACACTTAATCAATCATTGGGCATTTATTAAGTGCCGATGATATACTAGGTACTGTGCCAGGAATACAAAGAAAAAAGGAAATATCATCCCTGCCCTCATGGAGCTTGCATTCTATAGGGGAAAACAACATGTGCACATATAAGAAAATATGAAATATATATGAAATCAACACAAGGTCATTAAATGCCTACTGTGGACACGGCACAGGGCTGTGTGTTGAAGATACAATGGCAAATGGGGAAATTGAAGAGGAAGATGACTCTCCTAATTAGTGCAACTAATTAGTGGTGGCATCTAAGACTGGAAGCCAGGGTTCCGAACTGCCAGTTTGGGTCTTTTTTGTACTGTTTCTAATTAAAATTAGTTCCTGTAAATTGGGGTTCTCCTAGGAGATGGAATATTTCTTCCTCCTTAAATTTTGATTTGTTTCCCAGGAGCCCCTGGAGGTTATGGAATTTTTATTACGAATTCCAGATATTCCAGTAACTAATCTTCCTTCTGGAAAATATTTGCCACAACTCTTTCTTAGCTGAACGAGAGAAGAGGGTCCTAGCTTCATTTTCTGATCAGTTTCATCTTTTTAAGTTTTCTTAAAAAATCCCTTATCGTCAGTGGGGTGTTACTGAGAACACGGAGGCAGAGGAGTGGTCTGAATAAGGTGCAGAGAAAATGGATAAGAGAAAAGTGAAGGGCATTTGACTAATTATGGGACAATTCTGGTGTTTTAGGCAAAGGAGAATTTTATATACATCTTTTTGGAAATTGACAAACTTTGGTGTTTCTTCTCATTAGTCCTAGAGCCCATTTCATTTCTGTTTGTTGGCTCAGATCCTGGTGCAGGAGACTGAGAGGAGGGGAAGGGAAGGAGAAGAGGGAAAAATCAGAGATATTATCGGATAGGCCAACAAGGGCAAAAACCCATCCAGGGAACCAACTGGCATTCACTATGGATTAGATAAAAATAGTGGAAAAATATTAGAAGATCCCAAAGTCATGTTGTCTGCTATGTGTTTTAGAGGGCTCTTACATCCTTGGATGTTGTAGGCAAAGAAGTACGGCATATTCTAAGTCATTCAGAAATGATTTTTCCAGACCTTTGGTGTCCCTGTTTCCTGCTTGCATTTTGTCCTTTTCATTGCTCATCAGCATTACCTTCTGAGGGCAGAAGGGATGGTGTGGGTGGTCCACATAGTGTGTTTCCTATGCATTCATGTAATTGAACTCCTTGGATGCTTTGATGGAGAGGAGAGTGCGTTCAGCCTGCCTCTGGGAGCTTTGGACTCCATAGTTGATGCTGATTTTCGTTGTGTTGCTAAGTTTTTAAAATAGTTTACATAGGATGAGTCAGAAATCCATGGGCTGAAATGTCAAACATTTCAGTGGAGGTACACAGGGATTTTTAGCTCATGCTGGACACGTTGCCTGTATTATGGCTTGAGGCTGAGCCTTGACTTTAGCTGAAATCACCCATTGACTGATGTCCAACATATATTTGGGAAGTCGTCAGATCTCTACTGAGGTGGATAGTAGTGTTGACCATAGTCATACTGCCTTGGAGAATTATAGAAGGAAAGCTGTGCTTGGAGTCAGGAGAGAGAGATAGAGATAGATAGAGAGAGAGAGAGAGAGAGAGAGAGAGGGAGACAGTCAGATAGACATAGATAGATAAATACAGATACACACACACACACAGACACAGAAAGACAGACAGACCAACTTGGGTATGTAGCCTGCTGACTGTGGGACCAACAGCAAGTCAAGAGATATCTCTAAGCCTCAGCATCCTCACATGTAGTATGGGGATGGCAATTCCTCCGGCGCCCACAATTCTGGGTTATTATGAGATTCCGGTGAAATACAAACAGTATTTCTCAAATGCTAAATCGTTATATTTATGTCAAACATAATAATGATAATTATCGTCCTCTTTAACAGTAGTAATATAATTATGTCAGCATGAAGAATGTTAACATGATCTGACTATTATTCCTGGTAGGCATTTCCATGTATTATTTTAATCCTTAGCTGCTTATTTTGGTTAAGGTAGTGATCCTGGGTATTGTCATCCTATAAGTTAGTCCAGAAGGATTAAATTTATTTGTTTTAGATACATACATTGAAGTGTCAAAATAAATTTTAGAGACAGCTAAAGTTATACCCTGTTAAAAGCTGCCATGTGTAATAATTGGTCATGTATGTATTGGCTCCAATGCTTCTAGGATATAAATATCCATGTATAACATGTGCACGGATTATGTGTGAACACTTTTTTTGGGGTAAGTGGGGAATTTTCAATCAGTGATTTTCCTGATACGAGCAATTCCCAGTTCAGAAGCGTTTTTCACCAATGTAGATTGGCAGCTCCTGTAATTTATAGTGTTAGGAGAGTTGCCTGGGGCAGTGATAGGTTAAGTGATTGACTCCTGGCGTCACAGCAGCCGTGAATGTTAGAGGCAAGGCAATTTGGGTAATGCCTCCAAGATTTCCCTCCTATATGCTAGGCCATGCTGCTTCTCAGTAAATAGACATGCGTTTACACCTGTATCTATAGACCTGTTCCTCAAGAATTAGAATTGTTATAAATATAAATATAGATTATGAGCTCCCCCAATTTCAGTCGATCCAAAAGCACTTATTAAGCACCTACTCTGTGCTAGGTGCTAGGGATGCAAACACAAAGAATGAGTTACCTGTTGAAATTCATCCGCAATAAAGAATCCTTACCTGGATTACTGGGTTTGACTAATAATAATAATAATAATAATAATAATAATAATAATAATAATAATAGTAAGAACTAGCTTTTATATAGCACATTAAAGTTTGCACAGATCCTCACTATAGTCTTGTGAAGTAGATGTTATTATCCTCGTGTTACAAATGAAGAAACTGAGGTTGAGGTGAAGTGATTTGCCCAGGGTCATACAGCTAGGAAGTGTCCAACATGGGATTCTGTTTCAGTTTTCCTACCTTCAAGTGTAGTGCTTGAGAAAGTATGATACCTAGCTACTCCGTAGCAGCTCAGTGAGGCCCAACCTGTTCTAGCCCCTAAGGTCTGATGGCCCTAGTAGAATGGAAACCCCTTGATTGCATGGGTTGTCCCTCCTTTGCATTTTCACCCCAGTGCCTAGCACAGTGCCTAGGCTAGAGGAGAAACCTGTAAATGCTTATTGACTGGGTGGCAATGAGATAATCTCCAATGCCAATTTCAGTACTGACATTTTGTGTTTCTTTGAAACAGTCATAAAGTGTAAAGGACTGCTATCCGAGAGCTGGATGGGGATTCAGATTTGAGTTTGAATCCTGCCTCAGATACTTATGTCCACTAAGTATCTATGAACCTCAGTTTTCCCATCTGTAAAACAGGGATGATACTAGCACCTGTTGCCCCATTGTGAGGATCAAATGAGACAGTAGGATAAAGCATTTGAAAGTCTGTAAGTGCTAACTGGATATACCCTGATACTTATTGTTAGTGTTATCCAGTGGGGAAAGGAGTGAAGTGAGCAGCAGACAACTGAATACCAGAAGTGAGTGAGTGGGACAGGATTCACCACGGGGAGGAAGAAACATGTGGAAAAGGAAGAGGCTGAGTTAGGGCATGACCGACTTCGAGATTTTCACTAGGCTGTGCAGCTTTCTTTCCTCGGTACGGAGGAAGAAGTTGTACATGTCGGGGCAGCTAGGGGGCGCAGTGGATAGAGCACCGGCCCTGGAGTCAGGAGGACCTGAGTTGAAATCCGGACTCAGATATATAACACTTACTAGCTGTGTGACTCTGGGCAAGTCAGTTAACCCCAATTGCCTCCCTCCCCCCCCAAAAAAAAGTTGTACATGGAGTCATTTGTGTCAGGCATTGCATTAAGCACTGGGGATAGGCAAAAACAGTTCCTGCCCTCAAGGAGCTTACATTCTAATAGTCAAGACAACATATAAATAACTGGGTCCGTGCAAAGTATAGAGAGAGTAGATGAAGGTAATCCAAAACGGGAAGGCTTCAGCCCCTGGAGGACCTGGAAAGTCCTTCTGCCCAAGGTGAATTGTGCTGAGGGAAACCAGGAGGTAGAAGTAACAGACCAACGTGCTTTATGCCTGGGAATCAGTCAAAGTCAAAGCAGGATGGGCAGAGTTTTGTGATATGTGTCTGTGAATTCTGGTGGATTGGTTTTTTGTGACTTGTAAAGCTCTTTCTTTTTAATAATCCGAATTGATTGCAAGGGAGTTTTAGTCCTAGAGGATTTGTCAGCAAACAGATCAGAAATCTAAATGAAAAAAGAATGATTAGTTTGGGTATTCCTGGGATTATGTGTGGGTTAGGGTATGATAAGACCCCTCCTTGGGACCAGAGATCTGGAGCTGGAAGGGGTCAGCCCAGGGGCCATCAAGCCCAATCCATCTCATTATACAGATGGGGAAACTGAGGCCCAGAAAGGTTAAGTGACTTGCTCATGTGCATTAAGCATCAGGGAAAGGATTTGAACTCAACTCATCTGAGTTCAGAGCTTTGCCACCCTTGGTAATCGATTCTCTTAATAATCAGGAACTGCCCTTAAACCTATGTGGTTTCCTGGATAATGCACCGGAGGTATTGTTCGGGATCGAAGAAGTCTGCCAAGTGTTTGGATCTGACCTTGAAAACCTCGCAGACCTATAAAAGACAAAATCACCAGCTCTCTTGGGAGAGATGTTTCTCTAGCTTTAAGCGCATAGTTGAGACACAGTTGATTTGTCTAGGATATAAAAGAATGGCATGAATTGGGGTGGGGAAAGCATCAAATTAGTCTCCTCAAACTTCCTTCCCATTTTTGGATCGTTTCCATATGCCAGATTTCCCACAGTGCCCTTTTGGGGATCATTTGGGAATAAAAGACCACCTTGGCTGCTACTTAGATTGTAAGCTCCTTGAGGGCAGGGACTGAATTTTGCTTCTTTTTGCATCCCCAGCACTTAGCACCATGTAGGCATTCAATAAATATTTATTAATCATTGAATTGAAGTCCTTGGCACTTTAGATGAAATGTATCTCCCTTCCCCCACCTCCCCTCAATATCTTAAAATGCAAAAGACTTAGAGAGCTTTGTGGTTTCTAGCTCCCCATTTAGCTGTGACTTGTTTTTGATTCTGCCTTGCACATCTTCATCCTGACTCATATTGCCAGTTTGCTGGGGTATTAGTTTTGAATACATTAAAGTTTTATAGCTTTGGCGTCTTTTGAACACTACCCCACCCCCACCCCTGAAACCAGAATTAAGGACGCATTCCCTTCCCCTCCATGGAGTGATTTAAAAAAAAAATTGGAGAATAAGCTTTAGATAGATGAAAGATTGCCTGAATCTCCACTTTAAACTGTAACATTTCAATTACTCAGTGAGATAACCACTGAATGTGATGTTACATAGAGTTCTTTGTCATGTTATCTGTCTGTCTGTCTGTCTATACTGTCTGTCCATTCATCTTTCTATCATGTTCTATCTATATCTGTCCTTTCCATCTATCATTCTGTCTAGCCATCTATCTATCATTCTGTCTATACTATCTGCCTATCCCTCCAGCTATCGGTCTATCTCTCATATTCTATGTATATCTGTCCTATCCATCTATCAGCCTATCTGTCCATCCAGCTATCATTCTTTCTCTCTGGAATGGACTTTTTTGGGACATGTGGATGCATGATCTAGGTCAGAATCAAATCCCCATGTTTAACTCCCACAGATGCTTTCCCCAGAAATGCCCAAACTGGCAGATTAGCATAGGAAACACGATACAGTCAGCTGGAAGCATTTCTCCACAACTTTATTGAGGTCTTCCTCATTGTGCAAGGGAACAATGTTGGTAGAGCAGTCTAGTTTTTCCTCCTTCACTTCCTTGGACCCATCAGTGTGCCTTTGTTTGCCTTATTTTGTCCCTCGGTGCACATCACCCACATGCACCAACCTATGCCAGTCTCCTCCATCACATCAATCCTTTTCTCTCTTTTCTCTTTTCCCTTCACCACTGTCATGAAAACTGTATCGAATTGAAACACATGGAAACAATCGGCCAGTCCTTTTTACAGCTCTTTGGACAGTTGTTCATGGCTTACTCACTGTCTGTCCTGTTTCCTTTTAATCACTTATTCTCTCTCCCCCCACCCCCTTTCTCTTTTTCCCTCATGAGAAGTAACAATGGCCAAGTTTTGGAGGGAAATTGTTTTAGGTGGGGATGTGTGCAGTGATTGTGTTACAGATGTGATTCATCTAATCCGAAATCTGTTTTCGGCATCTGTGAGCGTAAGGCGAATGCCCCAAGAAAATGATCTGGGGAGGTTGGAAATGATTCATAAGAGTTACATTTTAAGAAACTATTTCATGCTATGGTGTCCCATTCCAAACGGGTACCTGGTTATCTTGGGGTGAGTCCTCACACTTTTTGTTCCCAAGGGTTTCACTGAAGAGCTGGTGGTGGAACACCGCCTGCTTTTCCTTAGTGTGAGCACCAGGGTCATAGCAAGTAGCTGTTGGGGTGCGCCTCGAGTGTGCTTGTCGTCCCCTGGATCCCGTCATGCTGTTTTTGGCCTTTTTAAAGAAGGACGCAGCAAGTGCTGTCCTCTGGGGAAGGGCAGTCAAATGGAATTTGTCTGCATGCATGGTCCCAGCTGTTGGCACCTGAGAAGGCTGTAGAAGTGGGCTTTTATAAGACACGAATCATCAGATTTCAGAGTTGGCAGGGTGCCTGATAAGTGTAAAGAATTCTGGATTTGAGTCAGATGCTCTGGTGCAAATCTCATCTTTGACTTGTGTGGCATTGGCCAATGCGTTTCAGGGCAAGTCAGCAGGCATTTATTGAGGTATTACTGTCTGCCCATTGCTGTACTAAGCGCTGAAGATACAAAGAAGGGCACAAGCACAGTCCCTGCCCTCAAGAAGCTCACATTCAAATGGAGGAGAGACAAGGTGCAAACAACTTGTACCTGCAGATCTGTATGGGGGAAATGAGAGTCTTCTCAGAGGGAGGGCATGGGGAAGGGGGTGAAGTTGGATCGATGACCTCTATGGTCCCTTCTGACTCACTCTATAATCCCGTCATTTTTTTAAATCTCAGTGGCCTTTTGGTCCAAGCCAGAACCATGTTGGAATTCCCGAGTGGTTCTCCATCCTTTGCCCCTCCATCCAGTGAGGGGGATGGGCACTGCTTCCGGAGGCGCCCAGTCCCCTTTGGGATGGCCCAGATTATTAGGAGGTTTCTCTCTCTTCAGAAGCCAAGCAGAACAAGGCTGGTTTTTCATGGGCCTGACAGCCCTTCACATACCATCTTGTCCCTTCAGTCTTCCCCAGCTAAACCTCTGGGCCTGTTTCTTCAATTGATCTTCACATGGCATGGTCTTGAGGCCCTTCCCCCATCCTGGTTGCCCTTCTTTGTAAGTTTTCCAGCTTATCAATGTCCTTCAGTATAAGCTCTTTGGGGGTAGGGATTGTTTATCTATGTTTGTATCCCCACTGACTTGGCACAGTTCTTAGCACATAGTATCCACTTACTAAATGATTACTGATTGATTCCTAAAATGTGGTACCAGAACTGAGTACAACCTGAGTGGTCAATTCTAACCTCTCCATTTTGTAGATGAGGAAACTGAGGCCGTGACTTTCCTGGGGTCACACAGATAGTAAGCGACAGAGCTGTGATTCCAACCCAGGACATTTTCGATTGTTGTGTCTCTGTCTCTCCCCAGTGCCTAGTGAAGTGCTTGGCACATAGTAAGCACTTACGGTATACCTTTATTGGCCTGGCATATTGGAAAAAGTAGTGGCCACCGTGAATTAAGTTGAAGGGTTCAGTATTTCAGCAGGGACATTGACACTGACTCTGGTGTATAATAACATTGGAAGAATCTGGATGGTTGGCACACTAATCCTCTTGCTTTGCAATAATTCAATTCCTCTTAAAATTCACCTACTCTTGAAAGAGTGATGACTTAGGAACGAGGTGTCCAGAGGCCTTGTACAACCACTTTTCCAGTGGGAAATGGGAGCCATATTGTCATGGAGTAGCTTTTGTGTCTAAAGGCCTGGAGGCGGAAAGCCTCGATGAAGTTTCTTCTAAGCCCACCAGTCTGTGGCAATCCATGTGATCTAGCTGTTGCAATAATTAAGTCAGTTATTTGATGGTTGAGTTTCTGAGGGAGTGTTAGGCATCTGGAAATGTGTGGTGTTAGCACATGATAGTTCACTGAAGATACAGAATGGGGGCTACCAAAACAAAGATGGAATCCCTAATTGGAAAAGGTTTTAGTCCATCAACATCGGAATCTCTTTCATAGCCTCTTTGCCAGTTATCCAGCTTCTATGCAAATATTTCTGGTGATGAGTAGCTCATTATTACATGAGGTATCACAGAACCACTGAACATTAGAGTTGGAAAGAATTGTCTAGTCCTGCTCAGATCTAAAAAATAATTCCCTTTATGATATCTTGGACCAGCTGATACCCAGTCTTGAATAATTCTATTGAGGTGAAACTACCAGGGTTAGGTCCTGATGAGTGCAAATAATGAAACCTGTGAAGTGGTTGTACTATTCTAATTTATACTACATGTTTCCATTGGGCTGGAACCAGTTACCATACTTTACATAGTCATAACTTTGGTGCAAATTTGAATGCATGTGCACCTCCTGACGAGGCCATTTCTCCTTGGGGACAGTTTTAATTCTTAGAAAGTTTTCTGTGACAACAACCCTGTATTTGCCTTTCTGTAGCTTCTCCCCCATTATTCCTAGTTCTTATCTTTGGAGCAAAGGATGATAAATCTAATCTCACTTCCATCCATCTGATGGATCTTCAAGGCTGCTATGATTTCT
Organism: Vombatus ursinus; assembly: GCF_900497805.2. Lineage (NCBI taxonomy): Eukaryota > Metazoa > Chordata > Mammalia > Diprotodontia > Vombatidae > Vombatus > Vombatus ursinus. The sequence goes on along the minus strand of NW_020954625.1, from coordinate 16,089,598 downwards.
CTCCCCTACTCCTGCAATTTTTTCTTCTCTAGGCTAAACATGCCTGGTTCCTTTAGCTGAACCCCAGGAGGCGTGACCTGGAGAGATCCTTGACCATCTGGTTTGCTCTCCTTTGGATACTCTCTAGCTTATCAGTGACCTTTTAAAAATGTGCTGCCCAGCCTGTATAGAATAATTCAGATGCCGTCTGCCCAGGATGGAGGCCATCAACTCCTGAGTCCTGGATCCTATGCCTCTATTAATGTAGCCCAAGATCACTTGAGCTTTCTCGGCTGTCATGGCAACCAATGGGAAGTAGCTCCTTCCATTGTAAAAGAGCCGTGTGTGTGTGTGTGTGTGTGTGTGTGAGAGAGAGAGAGAGAGAGAGTGAGAGAGGGAGAGACAGAGAAAGAGAGATCAAGTGCCAAATATGTTTCCCTGGGACTTCCACCTGGTCTTGGTTTTGCCTTTTGGATCAACGTAGAATAAATTCCAGGAATACTATAGGAGGTTCTACTACTCACTAGATCTCTGTTTGTATGTATATAGGTATATTTGTGAACATATATGTACATGTATGCATCACGTAACCTCTGAGACAAAATTTCTTCATCTAGTGAATTACAGCTCTTTCATTTGATTTCTACAAATATTGCAAGTAGAGCTACGGGTATTAAAACTGACACAGTCCCTGATTTCATAACATTAAATACAAACTAGAGTTACAGAGATAGAGGAGAGATACAAAGAACTTTGAAAAAATATATATGTTTTTCTGTACTTATGTAAGGTTAGGGTGCTACTCCCCTGCCCTCCAAAATTGATGTAGTCATTGAAGATACAGCTACCTTCATTCAGTCAAGCAAATAATTACGAGTACAAATCAAGTGTGAAAAGTTTCTTAATTTGAAAGGATTTTGGTGCTTTGATCATTGGATAAAGGCAGGTGATGACGTCACCCAGGACTCAATGATATGATTGATTGAAAGAATAAGATTGCTCTTGGGACCCATGTGTGTATCACAGTAGTCATACAGTAAGTTGAGTCAAGTGGCAAATCAGTCCGGTTTGGGCCAATTCTATGAGAGGAGATAGTTCTTGGGGATGAGGAAAGAAGGAAGGAGACGAACATTTATTAAACACTTATTTGTGCCAGGAGCTATGCCAAGCACGCAAATATTATCTCATTTGATCTTTGCAACAACCTTGGGAGGTAGGTGCTAATGTTATTCCTATTTTATAGTTGAGGAAACTGAGGCAGACAGATTAAGTGATTTACTCAGAGTCACACAGCTGCTAAGTGTCTGAGACAGGGTTTGAACTTAAGCCTTCCTGACTCTAGGCTCGGTGCTTTATGTACTTTATGCCCTTAGGCAGCTAAGAAAAGAAAATTTCTTGTCTCTCCTTACCTTCCCCTTCCCACCCCACCCCCAACCCCCTGATCTTACACATTGACCTTGTCTTTGGAGAGACTGGATCAGTAGCAGACAGTGTATCCAGCTGGGATTAAAGAGAGTGTGCCAGCAGGAAAGAACACATCCATCTGGCAGATAGGACAGACACCATCAGCAGAGAAAGTACTGACTATGAACTCTTCAAAGGAATGACCCCTCATAGCCCAGCAGAGAGCTACCTCTAATGGGGCTTTCATGAGGACTCAATGGGGGGAGAAAAGGACATATATAAACAAGAGTAACGGATTCCCCTTTGCCACATGAGCTTTCTGCATGTGTGCCTTGCTACCTTTGTACTTTAAAGTTGTGGCCATTCTTTCAACAAACCCTGTGTATATGTGTGTGTGTGTGTGTGTGTGTTTTGTAGAAGAGTGTGCCCCCAAATTTTGGGGGAGTGTTTTTGTAATCACTGTTTTTGTCATACAATCTTAGTAAATACCTTTACTAAAAAGCTAAATGCCTGATTATTAAAGGAAAATACATCGATGGGGATTCATGAGTTTCAGTGTTCACAATCCAGCCCCTCAGAGTTACCCGTAGAATCAAGAGAATAAAAGTCTGGGATAAGGGAAATGAAATAGCATTTATTAAGTACTGACTGGGTGCCAGGGACTGTGCTAAGCGCTTTATGGATATCTTATTTGATCCTCACAACAACCCAAGGAGATAGGGGCTATTATTATCCCTGCTTTATAGTTGAGGTAACTGAGGCACGCAGAGGTTAAGTGACTTGCCCAGGGTTATGCAGCTAGTAAGTATCTGAGGCAGAATTTGAACTCTTCTTCCTGACTCTAGGCCCAGTGCTCTCAACGAATCACCTAGCTTCCCTTTGAGGGAAGGGGCTGTTTCATTTTGGCTTTAGATCCCTATTCTCTACCAGGATAGTTTGGCTATAGCAGGCACTTAAATGCTTGTTGATTGATTTATTATACTTCAAGGTACCCAAGGCAGAGTGGTCGAGGTAAAATACCTTGGAAGGATTTGGTTGGAGATCTGTTAGGTTGATAATTCAGTTGCTTCTATGACCTTCCAGTGTGTGTCATGCACTTCCAATGGTTTTTAACATTTCTCTCTTACAAGAGGGAACTAAGTCTTGGTTTTGTACAAATCATTTCCATCTTTACTGGGTTATAAGATTTCAATCCTCACCCTCAGTTCTTTACATTGGAAAGTTATCCAATCTAGAAAGGGAGAAGTTTAGGTGACCTTTGCTCATAGGCTCAGGATTCATTGGAGAACCCCACTGGTGTCAAATATGTTGTTGTTTAGTTTTGTAATTTGCCTGCACTGGGGCTTTGCATTTCTTCTAGCCAAGCCTAGACAGACCTTCCAGGTTTTCTACTCACATTTTGGTTGGATGGTGGAAGATAATCTATGTAAGGAATGTCTTCCCTGGGATCATCAAGGTCACTGTCACTGGAATTCAGTCAGTCAGCTAGCATTTAGCCAGCCTATGTTTGACCTTTCTTCATCTCCCCAGTGCTTGGCACCGTGCCTGGCACACAGTAGGCTTCTGATAAAGGCTTGTTGAATGGCTGACTCCACGGCTTGCCAATGTCCTTTCTAAAATGTGGTTCTGAAATGAAAGCTTCAGTATTTTGACCATGTAGTGAGAAGACAGGACTCACTGGTGTTGGGAAAGATTGAAAGCAAAAGGAGAAGGGGACCGCAGAGGATGAGATGGACAGAAGGTGTTGTGGAAACAATAAACAGGAGCTTGGATGGATGCTGGGAGATGGTGGAGGACAGAATGGCCTGGCATGCTGTGGTCCATGGGGTCCTAAAAAGTCAGATGTGACTGAACAGCAACAAAAAAATGGGACGCTCAGGGCTGATGGCAGCATGTCTCATGTGGTTTAACTAGAGCAAAGTATGATGGAAGTCTCTGGCTCTTGGGTCTGGGGTGTTAGCACTGGTGTGCTCTGTCTCCTCCCTTTTACCTCCTGACTTCACTGGCAGTCTGAGACGCAGCTCAAATCCTACCTTCTTTTTTTTTTTTTTCAAAAGTACATAGAACTTTAATGTTCAAAAAATATTTTCCTCACAGATCTCAGAGATGGACAGTAGGGGTTCCAATTATTATATCCATTTTAAAGATAACAAAAGTAAGGCACACTGAGATTACATGATTTGCCCATGGTCACACAGCTGGTAAGTCTCAGATTCAATACTCAAAACCAGCAATTTCTGTCAGGTCTTGTAGCAGAAATTCTCTCTTTGAAAGGAAAGGAAAGAAGATCAATTGTTGCTGGGAAAATGTGAGATAAAGAGATGAAACTCAGAACCATTCATGTTAGAAACCAAAGGGACAGATTTCATCTAATCCTTTCATCTTACAGATGAGATTGAGGCCCAAAAAGGTCAAGCGACTTTTAAAAAATTTATCCAGCTTGCTAATCCAGGTCTCCAAACCGATTATTCTGTTTTCTAGTTTATTGCTTCTAAACTATACAACTCTAAAGTAATGGAAGTTACAACCTTTAGGAAATAAACAAACACACAAACCTTAAAAATGTAGGTGACTTTAGTGGAATATTACCACTGATCGAGTACTAGATAATATTCTGTTTGCTGAGTGACTTAGCTCCCTTTTGATGCATTAGTTAAGAGAGGGACAATTGGGGCAGCTAGGTGGCAAAGTGGATAGAGCACTGGCCCTGGAGTCAGGAGGACCTGAGTCCAAATCTGGCCTCAGACCAGACATCAAATCCTATCTTCTGCCTGGGGTCTTTCCTGGTCCCTGTCATTCCTTCCTCTGAGATTACCTGCCATATACTCTATGGACTAGTTACGTGTTGGCTCCCCCATTAGAGTGTGTGTTTCTTGAGGGCAGGGAACATATTTTTGCCTCTCGTGGAATCTCATCATTTAACACAAGGTTTGACCCATAGGAGGTGCTAAATAAATGTTTGTTGACTGCTTTCTAATGCAGCCTAAATTCTCACTAGATTTTCTGGCTGCCATGTTGCTGTGCTGTCTCATCTTGTGCACGTGGTCCACCAATTCCCACACACACCCACCCCACCCCCGACCCTTTTGACATGGACAGTTGTCTAGCCATGCCTTTCCCATTTTGTGTTTATGAAGACAGTTTTATGAAGCCGAGTGTAATAATTTATATGCAGTCTTATTAAGTTGTGTCTTAGATCAGCCCTATTGTTATGGTCCAGTGGGTTTGTGACTGTGCCATATGTGAGAAATTGGTCACAGACGTGGACGCTTGAAATAATTCCCTGCTGTACTTTGTCCAGCTGATGGTAGAGGAAATGCTGATGAAGGAGTTGTGCGTGTGTGTGCATGCATGTGTATGTGTGTGTGTGTGTAGATTGAGAAAGAATTAGCACATGTTCAGTAATAATAATAATGAGAGTAAGCATTTATATTGTGCCTGCAATGTGTCAGGTACTGTGCTAAGTGCTTTACAAATATTATCTCATTTTATCTTTATGACAATCCTGAGAGGAAGGGTCTATTATGATCCTGATTTTATAGATGATGAAACTAAGGCAAATAGGTTGTGACTTGCCCAGGGTCATACAGCAAGTAAGTGTCTGAAGCTGTATTGAACTCAGGTCTTCCTAAGTCTAGGCCCAGTCCTTAGTCCATTGGGCCGCCTGACTCCCTGTCATGAAAATGTCCAAGCATTCCCTTTTTCTTCTTCTTCTTCTTCTTCTTCTTCTTCTTCCTCCTTCTCTTGCTGCCTTGAAGACTTTCCTGACGACACCCCTGCCTGCCCCTGTCACCTAGGGCTGACACCTGATGACCTAAATCGATGGGTCAGAACTCTGTCAGCCTTCCTGGGCCTAGAGATTCCCGTGGACGTGGAAATGAGAACACGGCTTCCTTTTCCTCCTTGACTATGATTTTACCCCTTGGGGTCAGGAAGTCCTGGGTTCAAGGCTTGCATGTGGTACCGGCTGGCTGTGTCAGATGAGTCCATTGGAGCTCTTGCCTGCTCTCTGACTTACAGAGGGGAGGGTGGCCTGCATCTGCCAAGGGACCTTGCACACGTGGCACTTTCTCACACTGACGACACCAAGTCGGGGCCCAAAAAACTCCAGAACATTTTTGGGAAAGTCCCAGACCTCCCTTTTCTTTCAGCTTTCTTTTTGTGGGAATGCCGTGAAATTGAATGAAGAATTCTAGGCTGGTGGGAGATTTTAAAAATTAATTAAAGGTAGGAGCATTGGATTTTAGATTAATAACTGGCAGGGCCCTTGGAGGTTATCAAAACCAACATCTTTGTTTTACAAGAGGGAAAGCTACTTGTCTAGAGTTACACAGTTGTTAGTGGCAGAGCTGAGACTCAAACCCAATGCCATGTTCAGCGCTATAGAATCCTCTAATTTTATACCTTGAAGGGGTCTCAGGGTTATGTAGTCTAATACTCTTGTTTTTACAGATGAGGAAAATGAGGTACAGAGAGGTTATTTTGCTTGTTGGGGTCAGCCAGCTAGTTTTTTGGCAGAGCTGGGCCTAGAACCCACAGCTCTTGGCTTTTTCACTTCCATAATCTGACTATTGTTCAGAAAAGGTAAACATTTTCTCTTAAATCAGCAATGCTGAGGCCTTCTTGGGTGGCCTGGATTGTTGTGGGAGTCTATGTTCTGGCCAGTGTGGTTAATTCGGTGTTGTTCTGAGGCTGGGTGATTTGGGGAGCTCTCTAGCCTCTTTGAGGTGCACCCTGAAGGGTGGAGACAGAAGAGAAACATCAAACAAATGGTGGGGGGTTTCTTATTCTCGGATGGTTCTGTCAGAGAGAGAGAGAGAGAGAGAGGGAGAGAGAGAGAGAGAGAGAGAGAGAGAGGGAGAGCGAGAGAGAGACACACGCACACACACACACAGAGATCCTATGTATCTGGAACAGCCAGGTTTTTAGAAGTCATTAGGGCTTGATTTATATGTCAACAACAGTAATATTCCTAATACTTTTATTCAACAACAAAATTGGTTATTTTCTCTATTTGTGCAGAACATTAAGTATGAAAGAAGGCTAGGATAATTAGTGACTTGTCCCAGGACCATTTCTATCTGAATAAACTCCATAGAAAAAGTGAGAATGAGAAAATGACAACAATCAGAAATGTTTAATGCAGCACTTTTAAGTTTTGCAAAGTGCTTTACAGCCTCATAGTGACTCTGTGAGGTTGATACTGCATCTTTTATTATCCCCATTTTACAGATGAAAAAACTGAGTCTCAGAAAAGGAATGTGACTTAGAGTAAAGTCAGCTAAGTGTCAGGGATGAGATTTGAACCCAAATCTTCCTGACTCCAATTCTGACAATCTCCCCTGTGCCTGGCTGCTTCTCAGGCATAAATATAACATGTAAATGTCAATATACAAACGTTCTAGAGGACCGAGACACACCTTGTTTCTTCTTTCATTTAACAAACTCGACCACCACCAGAATTTCCCTCCTGGGTTTCTCCCCTCGTGCTGTGCTCTGTTTCCCTGCTTTTCGGACAGTCCAGACCTTCTTCCTGATCCTTTTGATTTCCCTTCTTTCCCGGCCTTTGCCTGCCTGCTGCTCTCTGGAGGGTTGAGTTAGCAAGCATTTTCTGTTCCGAGCATTGTCTAACTTTGGAGTTTTCTGAGCCAACCTTCTTTTGCCTTAGTATCGACATGAGTTTATGCTCTCAGTCTCATAGTAGATGAATGAGATGCAGCGTCATCGTTTGGGAGGCATTGCACTCCCAGGTTCTCAGTCCTTTTTAAGACAGGCATTTTTCTTTGACATCTTCAGTTTTTTTTTTTTTTTTGAGGTCACTGGATTTCAAAGCTCAGGAGGGAGGCAGCTTGTGGAGGGAGCCAGGTTTGGAGTCAGAGAACTCAGTCCCTGACAAAAGCTACCTGACTGGCAGTCCATTTAATTTTTCTGAGCCTCATCTGTAAAATGGGTATAATTATATTTGCACTACTTGTCTCACTGGGATGTTCAATTAGTCAATCTATAGTCCTTTATTAAGTAATGACTATTTGCCAAAGGCAGTGTGGTGTAGTGAACAGAGAATTGGCCCTGGGTTCAAGTCCTGCTTTTGAACTGTGTGACCCTGGGCAGATCACTCAGTGCTCCTGGCAATTCCCTAAGATTGTAGGTTGTAAAACACTAGTCCAGGGGTGAGGAACCGTTTGGATTCAGTCAAAGGGCCGTACTCCGAGGACCCAGAAGGTTACATGTGGCCTTGAGGCCACAGGTTTCCCACTCCTGCACTAGTCACTGGTCAATGAGCACTTATTAGGCACTTACTATGTGCCAAGCTAAAAAGCAAGCACAAGAAAGTCCTGTCCTCAGGGAGTTTGCATTCTAGGGGGAAAGACAAGCATAAAATGTAGCTAAAAGGGCTGGAGGGGGTGAGGGGAAGAGAAGATTCTTTCTGGGGCTTCAGGAGTAGATCCTGGATAGGAGTGGAGGAGTGGACATTGCTGGCCTGGCTGGAGCAGATGACCAGTCAGAGGAAGTGGAGTGATCTTCCTGTATGAGGTGGCTGCTGGGGGATTGTAGGGAAAGCAGTAGGGAGAGATCAGAGAGGAGCTGGGAGTGAATATTCATCTGGGAGTTGCCCATAACAATGATATCCTAGGTCTCATTAAAAAAAAAATGACAGCAATATGCTAGGCACTGCACTAGGTTTTGGGTTTTTTAAAGTACTTTCTAGATGCTCAAGCAATATGAAACTGTCTTTACTGCTATCTTAGGTGACAAAGTCAGTGCCGAGACTGGATTTTCTCAGTATTTTCCAAAATCCAGCCGATCAGTGTCTTCCCCTGCTCTTGTCCCTGATGACGTTTTTTGTGACTTCTGTTCTTTGTGTGTGTGTGTGTGTGTGTGTGTGTGTGTGTGTGTGTTTGTGTTGAGTTCTCCAGCCACGATGCAGAGACTTTTGGGTAGGTTGTAGAGACCATCTGTTTTCATTGAGTCTGGAAAAACAATGCATAGCGTCTTTTAGAAGTTCAATGCCTTCCATTTCTCTACATTTTGTGGTTTAGTCCAAATAGTCTAGGAGAAGTCAGCTTTTCCCCTCCACCCTTAGCAGGTACTACTTTTCATATTTTTCAGATGTTTCCTCAGCTTGCCATTCCATTTCCCTCATTTTCTGCCTCCTAAGGGTAAAAAGCAATGGTAGAGAGTAGGGGCTTGGGGCCAGGAATGAAACCCACTGAAAGAAAAACATCACACCCTCTGCTCTCCTTCCCCTCTCTTGTTTGAGGTTACCTTCATCCATGTTGGTGATAGCAGCCCCTGCATCCATTTCCTTGGGACTCCATATTGATTTTGGAGTTATTGGGAAACCCTGATCCCCAGTGAATAAGGAAACCAGTATAAACTTTGCTGGCCCACAGTTGTTTTCTTTAAGATCCGGTCTTCCAGTTTTATTTTTCCTTGGCATTAGGCTAGACACTCGGGATTCATGGGTAAGTCAGTAGGAGGTGCTATTTGAGAAGCTTTGTGGCATGTTCCCTTCTCTGGTAGGTTTTGGTATAGGTTTTTCTTGGCTTTTGTCTTTTAAAAACAAGTTGGCAGGACCCGAGTACCCAAACTGGGGAGACGAGAGTTCTCTGCACTTGATTTTAGACATGGGTGTGTGTTTCCTCCCGTGTAATCAATCTTCTTTCTTGTCCTTCTTTGGGACGGAATGTAAGGGAGCTGACCTCCATGTTAGCTGTCCACAAGTCCTCAAAGGGTTGTCAGCGGGAAGAAAGATTAGACTTTTTTTCCTCGACCCCCGAAGGTAGATCCAAGAGCTGTCAATCAGTTGACGGGTTGAAATTGTGGACAGGCGAATTTAGATTTGAAATAATGAAAACACTTCAGTTTGCCTTTACTCAGTAAGCATTTCTTGAGCACTTACTATATGCTAGGCACTGGGCTAGCCACTAGGGGTATGAAAGTATTCAGATAAATGTTGGGCTCATTGATTTGGGAGTTCCCTCCAACGATTATGACATGTGCAGCCTCTCCGTGCCTTGGTATCAGGTTCAGCTCTGTCCACGTCCTCACATTCTTGTCCAGTCAGGGATCTACCCAATGTGCTAGACACCGTTGTCCATTTCTCCTGCCATTTTGAAGGGATGAGGGGATCCTTCTGGTAGTCCTCCCACCTCGTCTTCCCGCCAGCAGACCAGCCCATCTTATTAGATGTTTCCCTTTTCATCAGAGTTTCTGCTTTTTTGCTCACGCCCACCATACCTCTCTCTGATTGTGCCCTGTTTGATGCTAATTTTTAATTCTTTGGAGGTGACTGTAATCTATGTCCTGCTATCATACTGCACACCTATGGAATGTTTGGCAGTGAAAAGGCAGTCCTCTGCTTTCATGGGAGCTTTGGGGTTAGTAAAGGAACTTGGTGGCTTTTGGAAGGTAATCCATCCGCTCTCTTCCTCTTTGCTCAGCTCTGGGCCCAGCCCATTGTGCCCCAAAACTGACTGTTCCAGATACGAATACTGAGAGACAGTCTCTGTGGGAATCTGTCCAAATGTGTGCTGTAATTTTAGAAGACAGCCAAAAAACAGTGTTTGCTATCGAGGAACTCTACTGGGGGTTGGGTGGGAGTCACATGCATGTGAATAATACTATACAAATGCACACAGGGTAAATACAGAGTAATTTGGGGGATGAGGGGCATCTTCCCAAGAATGAGAGGTGTCCCAAAGGGAAAATTGACATCTTGGAAGTTAGTGGGTTCCCCCTCCCTAGAAATCTTTGGGTGATAGCTGGCTGATCACTTTTCAGTCGTTCAGCAGAAGGAATTTTTGTCCAGGTAGGGGTTGGTCTTGGGGGCTACTAAGGTTCATTCCATCTCTGAAATTCTGTAATTTTGTGAATCCTGATTGGGGTGGAGTAGGGGTCTGTCTAGAAATCCTATGAACTCAACTTGGCCAAGACCATCACAAAGGTACTGGAAGGGTTGCATTAAAACTAAAATGACATACCTGAAATGCTAAGATGGGTTGTTTGATGGAGTCCATGGGAAGAGATCCACTTTTACAAAATTTCCCTTTGATGTTTCATAAGAAAGAACTTTCCTTCTGTGCAGGGATCAAGAGGGCAGTCTCTTACTGGCTCTGATTTGTGAGCATTTGTCTTGTCTTTTCTGGAACCTGGCCTTCACACAACTTTAAAAAATTCATTTTATTTTTATTCAGAACTTAATAAACACCAAATCAAATGAAATTTCCACGTATATCGCAGAACAGAAGTCAAAGATTTGTATGCGGAATTGGGAATCTCCGTTACATAGAACTTGGTTTTCATAATGCCTAGTACATAGTAGTCACTTAAATATTTTTTCACTGGCTGGTTTTCTTTTTAAGTATATAATAAAATCAGTATGTAAGTTTCAAAGCTGCCCTTTTGGCTGTTTGCCCTCTCTCTATGTCTCTGTCTGTGTGTCTCTGTCTCTGTCTCTCCCTCCCTCTCTCCCCCTCTCTCTCTTTTATGAGGGGAAAGCCTATCCTAACTTCTCTTCCATCCATTCTCTGTCCCATACGTCCCTTTAGGGAAAAAAAAAAAGGATAAAAGCCTTGTAACAAATTTGAACTTTCCGCATTGGCCATGTGTCATTCTCCACCACGAGTCTGGACGCCCCCGTGGCCTACCTTTCCGCCATCTGCTCACCATGCCCCTTGTCCTCTGGCCAGCATCCTCATCTCCCCACCCCCTTTCCAACTCTGCTGTGTGTTGTCTCCCCTCCCCTGTTAGAATGTAAGCTCTTCTAGGGGATAACCTGTTTTGCTCACTTGTATCTGTATCCCTAGCACTTACCCCAGTGCTGGGGATACAGATAGTGCTTAATAAGTGCTTTATGTGTCTGTCTGTCTGCAGCAGCCCAGGGCAGCTGGTCACAGTCAGGTGCGATGAGATCAGACCTGGTTCCTTTAAGCTCTTCGCCTTGTGCAGGGTGGTCTGAGAGGCTCCCGGGCTGAGCCAGCCTGGGATGAAGAAGGTCCGCTCTTCCTCTTCAGAAATGGCATTTCCTCTGTCAGGCTGCTGGTGTTCTTGTCCATGGGTGGGCGTGCCTGGTGTCTGTACTCTTCACTGGCAGGATGTAATTCAGGTCTATACAATTCAATTCAACAAACAGATAGAGGGTTGGATATGGATTCAGGAACACCTGGTTTCAAATACTGCCTCAATCACCGGGCAAATCATAATCTTTGTGCCTCATTTCCCTGAAATAGAGGGTTGGACGTGGCCTGTAAGATTTCTGTCATCTCTGAATCCTGCACTTCTAAGGCCTGGTTTTAAATCTTGTCTCAAGGGCAACTAGGTGGTGCAGTGGATAGAACACCGGCCTTGAAGTAAAGAGGACCTGAGTTCAAATTCGGCCTTAGACCAAACACTTGACACTTACTAGCTGTGTGACCCTGGGCAAGTCACTTAACCCCAATTGCCTAAGGAGAAAAAAATAAAAAAAAAATTAAATCTTGTCTCATACACTCACTAGCTGTGTTACTGTGGAAAAGGAACTTAGCTTATCTGGACCTGATCTGTAAAATGGACCCCCTCTAGGCTCCCTTCTAGCCCAGGTTCTATGATCAAAGTTTTCAAGGAGCTACAAAAGCAACATTGTTACTTGACTGGACGTGGGAATGACTTGGATACTAGATACTATCCCTATTACTTGAAAAGGAAAATGGATTTGTGGGAGACTCCAGATTGTAGTGGATGTTTTCAGATGGGTAGAAACCATTGACACCCGGGGTCAGTGGCAGCCAGCATGATGAAATTATAAGAACTCGAGGTTTGGAATTCGAGGACCCATGTTCAAATCCTGCCTCTTCTTCTTAGGAGCTATGTGATACTGGAGAAATCACTGGACCTCATTGACCCTCAGTTTCTTCATCTGCAGAATGAACAGGCTAGACTAGATGATTCTATGATCATATGATCGGTTCTATTAAGTATCTGTGCTGCGCCCGTGCTAGGTTATGGGGACAGAAAGATAGAATGAAAATTGTGTCTGCCCTCAAGGAGTTGGGGGAGAAGATATAAAGATTTATATAGTGCCTGCTATGTGCCAGGCACTGTGCCAAGCGCTTTACACATATTATTCATTTCATCTCACAACAACCCCGAGAGGAAGGTGCCATTATGATCCTCATTTTACAGTTGAGGAGACTGAGGCAAACAGAGGTTAAGTGATTTATCCAGGATCACACAGCTACTGAGTGTCTGAAGGCAGATTTGAACTCGGGTCTTCCTGACTCTGGGCCCAGTGCTCTGTGCGCTCTGGCACTCCTAACTGCTTTCAGAAAAGAAGGCTTTAGTCCTTCTCAGAAAACCCAGCTCAGGGATGATAGGCAGTCAGCCCCTTACCTGCCCCGAGCCTCGGTTTCCACATCTGCGCAAAGAAGGGATTACTCAATGATTTCTAACGCTTCTTCTGGCATTCCAAGGCTGGTGATTTGAGGTGCTCTGATGTATACACTGTTGATGTATGTGTTGGGAGAATCTTCTATTTGGAAAAATGAGCCCATTGGACTAGATGGCCTTGGAAGTCCTTTCCATCTCTGCCCCTGAGAAGAATGGGGCTCTCGTGCTGCCCAGCTAAGTGACAGTAGTTGGATTGTTTCCCGTCCCTGGGTCTCAGTTTCCCCATCTGCACAATGGTGATCTCCCGGTCCCTTCCAACTCTGATATTCTAGATTGTATGATTTAATCTGTTACCTTAACTGGGGGGTGGAAGTACCCCTCCCACCTTTATTAATCAGGGATTGAGGTTCTCAATCACCCTTTGTCAAATGGGGGCCGAGTGTCTGGGCAACATTATCCTTCTAAACGTTCTGGGATTCATTTTCTGGAAAGAAGCAAAGTATTTTCAATTCCAATTCATTGTAAAATAGCACTCGGCATCTTAGCTCCATAGTGGCTTCTTTAGACCTTGAAAATACTGGGATGATCCCGGTTCCCTCTCCCTCGCTCCCCCTTGTTAACGTTGTGCACAAAGGACCCAGGGCCCTTATCTACAATAACAACTTGGTTATTGCATTTTACTGTAGTTGAAAACCTGCCTAAAGTCTTTAAAGACCCAAAGGAAAGTTAATCAAGCCATGCTGGTTGGGTGTGTGTGCTGCCCTTCCCGTCTTCCTTCTGGCCAGCAGCTTTCCCACTGTGAGTTAACTTTTCATTGGGAATTGAAATGAATTTTTCCACTGTTGTGGTGCCTTGGCATGGAGGCAGTTTGTGAAGAGGATGAAGTATTCCCTTTTCTTGGACTGTCAGTCATCTGCTCAAGAACTGTTTTCGCCTCGATCCTACTTGTAATTTGCTACAAAGATATTGGCGATTGAGGAATTGATAGCACTGGTGTTTCAGAGAAGTTGAAAGAAATATCTTGCTGGAAAAAAACCCCCAAAAAACCAAAACAAAACAAAACAAAACAAAGAATTTGAGTGGGAGAAGGGTCATAGGATCAGAGAACCAGAGCTAGGAAGTTCAGAGACTATTGAATTCCCCTCGCATTATATTTCATTTTATTTTACATGAAACAGGATCTCTGTCATGTCAAGCTTACTTTAATATGTATATATATTATATATATATATATACACATACACACACAGATATATACATGTCTGTCTATCTGTTTGTCTATCTGTTTATCTATCTAGCTATCTTTCTGTTTATTTCATTCAACAAGTGACTTTTAAACCTGTCCTCCTTGTTTGTAATTCTTTCTGGCCTCCTTTGTGTTCTTTTTTGTGCCTTAAGGGGGAAAAAAAAGGCTCCAATGACCTTTTCTTTTTTCCTTTTACCTTACTCCTCCATCTTTTCAAATTGAAAGTAAGAAAGAAAAATAAAACTTTTTTAAAAAACAAATATACATAGTCAATCAAAACAAATTCCCACATTGGCCATGTCCAAAAATGTAGGTTTCATTTTGCATTTCTGAGGCTATAACCCCTTTGTTAGGAGGTGAGTAGTATCTTTCATCCTCTTTTCTTTGGAATTGTTGTTGGAGATTGTATTGATGTGAGTTCCCAACTCTTTCAAACTTGTTTGTCTTTACAATGTTGTTATTGTACAAATTGTCCTTCTGGTTCTGCTCATTTCACTCTGAATCAGTTCATGCAAGTCTTTCCAGGTTTCTCTGAAACTACCCCTTTCACCATTTCTTATGCTGCAATAGTATTCCATTACATTAATATACCATACTTTATTCAGCTATTCTCTAATTGATGCCTACTTCCTTAGTTTCTAGTTTTTTGCCACTACAAAAAATAAAGCTGCTACAAATAGTGTTGTACATATGGGTAGTTTTCTTTCTTCTTTAATCTCGTTAGGTCTGGTTCTGCTGTCTCTAGTCATTAAGCGCAACTTAATGAGTTTTGGGGCTTAGCTCCAAATTGTTTTCCTTAATGGTTGGACTCGTTTTTAGTTCCATTGGCAGTGTATTAATGTGCCTGTTTTTGTACACTCTTGACAACATGTCATTTTCTTCTCCCTTCCTTCCTTCCTTCCTTTCCTTTTTTCTTCCTTCCTTCCTTCCTTCCTTCCTTCCTTCCTTCTTTCCTTCTTCCTTTTGTCTTATTTTACAATCACATGACTGTCAGAACCTTAGAATTGCTTCAATTTGCATTTCTCTAATTGCTAGTGATTCATTACCTTTTAAAATAACCAATATCCTCATTTTATAGATTGAAGCCCTGAGAAGTTAAATAGCTTGTCTGAAGGAATGCAGCTAGTTAGTAGCAAAGTTAGTATTTGAACCCACATCCTCTGATTTCCTGGCTAGTTCTCTTTCCACTCCACTTGTAAGCAAAGAAATCCTTGACCTAAAGCAATTGAGTTATTCTTTTGGTTTACTCAGCTATTTACACTCGTGTTTGTTACCCAAGGTCCACTCTCCAGATTACTTTGTTGGCTATGTGGATGTTCAGCTTGATTAGTGAGTGTCTTAAAACTAGAGCACACATTCATTGGATTAAAGGTGGAAGTTTCTTTCTTTGCCCTGAGTCTTGTGTCTCATCTTTATGCCTTTTTTTTTTTAAGGCAATTGGGGTTAAGTGACTTGCCCAGGGTCCCACAGCTAGTAAGTGTCAAGTGTTTGGTTTAAGGCCAGATTTGAACTCAGGTCCTCCTGACTTCAGGGCCAGTGCTCTCTGCTGTGCCACCTAGCTGCCCTAATCCTTACGCCTTTTTTTAGTCATGCTTAGAATCATAGAATTTAAATGTTATAAACAGTCTTAGAAAAGATCTTATCTTTGTTCCCCCAGTGCTAGACTTGACCTTGGTCCTCTAGACATCATGAGAAATGGTGAGTCAAGAGCCAGACATGCCCTTAAGAACTTGCCTTCTAGGCTCGTTACTCATTGGTTCTTCTATAGAGCTTTTTGAATGGGACTGAAGACAACTGGGAGATTATGAAAATAGATACTAATTAGGAGTGATTTCTTTGCGAAGCTGGAGGATTTCATGATAGAATTAGTTCTGAGTGTTTCTTCCACTTTAGCAGATTGCTCTGTGATTTGGTGCATAGGTTTCATTGAATTGCCTGAGGCACGGGGAAGTTAAGGGATTTTCCTAAGGTCACACAGTTTAAACAAGCAGCAGTCATCACCCAACAAACTTTCTCAAGTCCTTATATGTACTTAGAAAAACAGAGACAGTCCCTGACCCCAAGGGGTTTATATTCTAATGAGAGGAGACCAGTACCAGGCCCATACAGAGTAGATACTAGGTAACCTTATATTAGCTAAAGCATTTATTAACTGCTTACAATGTACCAGGCTCCTTGCAAAGGCTGGGAATGCAAATACAAAGACAGATTTTGCCCTCAAGAATTTTACATTTAATGGGGGAAGACAGCACATAAAAAGGAGTTGAGAAGATAGGTTGGGATGGTGGGAGAGAAAGAAGATATTCTCTCACAAGGTGGAAAAGTAGTCCAGAGAGTGGGGAGTCAAGCTGGCTACAGGGAAGGTTCTAGCAATTGGAGATGGAGGGGTAGAAGATTCAACTTAGTTTTCCCGACTCCAAATCTAGCCTTCTTCCCATTGCACTAGGTAACTGCTAATAGAATTAGAAGATGACTCAGTCTGGTCACTTCCCAGAGCTGGATGAAGATCTAAGATGGTGGCCAAGGTGGAAACTACTTGACTAGCTGTGTTTAGTCTTGTCAGTCATTCATGGGCTCTTTTGATAGCACCTTGTGGTGGACATAAATGTTCTTGGGCAGCAGGAGTTGCAGTATTGCTATCAGAATGAAACCTTGGACAACCCGATCAATGCTTGGATCCCTCCACGCTGTTTCAGCTTTAGGAAAAGTTTATTTTCCATGAAAACAGTTGAAACTTTTGGCTGGACAACTCCTTCTGGCCTTTTTAATGGAAAATAAACTGAAAACAATCTGAGAAAAAGATATCCCTGACTTGAGTTTGGCTGGTAAGTCTAGCCTTTGGTTGTATTTATATGAAGTTAAAGACTTTATTAAAGAACTGCTGGCCTTGGGTTTGGTGGGTCACCATTGGAAACCACTGGAATAATGGCAAGGGAGTTGGGACTTCAAAGTGAATGAATTAGCAAAGATGCTTGAGACTCTTTTGTGGGTGGGATGAATATAGTACATTGTCCGTTATTCCAAGGCTGGATGCCAACCCTGAGAATTGTCTAGGCTCCCTCCTTTCCTTTCTTCTCTCCTGTGGCTTGCCAGTTTACTCTTAAGGTTGGTGAGCCTTCTCCTAATGTCTTCCTGTCATGGTTCTTCATAGTGTGGAGGTGACTCTTGGATCTTGAGGCTAGGCCAGTGGAACACAATCTCCATGGGTCCCTAACCCCCACATTCTTATCCCTTCCTTGAAAACACAGATCCTATCCAAAAATAGAACTATAAATATATGTGCATTTTTATAGAGCTTTAGGTACTAGCTTACTGAGTGACTGATTGAGGTACTGTGTAGAGGAAAGATTCCAGCATTTTGAGTCAGAGGACCTGGATTCAAATCCTATCTGTTATTACTTCTACCAGTAGAATAGAAACTTCCTAAGGACAAGGACAGTCACATTTTTGTGTTTGTATCCAAAGTACCTGGATCACATTAGGCTAATAAAGGCTTAAAGTGCTAAGTCTTTGGGCAAATTAGCTCCGTTGTCTGGCCCTCATCAGTTATCTTATCTGGAAAATAAGATCTGACTAGATCATTTCTTTTTTTTTTTTTAATTTTTATTAATTTATTTTGATTTGTCAACAATCACTTCCATAAGCTTTTGAATTTTAAATTTTTCTCCCCCTCCCTCCCCAAGATGGCATGCAATCTGATATAGGCTATACATATACATTCCTATTACACATATTTTCACATTAGTAATGTTGTAAGGAAGAATTAGAACCAATAGCAGAAACCACAAGAAAGAGAAAACAAAACAAAACAGAAGGAAAAAAATAGCAAATATATGCTTTGAACTGCATTCAAACTCCATAGTTCTTTCTTTGGATGTGGATAGCATTTTCCATCATTAGACCTTTGGAGATGTCTTAGATCCTTGCATTGTTGAGAAGGGCTAAGTCTATCAAAGTTAGTCATCGCACAACATAGCTGTTACTGTGTACAAGGGTCTCCTGGTTCTGCTCACTTCACTCAGCATCACTGACTAGACCATTTCTAAGGTCCTTTATTTATTTATTCTAATTCTGTGATCTTGTAGCATGTAAGGACCAATGAACTTTTACTGTCTTGTATTGCTACCCAACTCTGTGTCTTAGCTCTTCAGCTGGGTGATAGTAATGATAAAAGAGAAAGCTGAAATTTATGTGGTACTAATTTAAGACTTGCAAATGCCTTACAGAAATGATTACATTTCCTCACTACAACACTGGGTGGCAGGTACCTCAGGTGGTCTTATTCCCATTTTAGATTTGAGTAAACTGAGAGGGAGATGATGATATCACAGCTAGTGTCAGTCAGAGGTGGGCTATGCCATGAACTGACGGCTTTCCAGACTGTAAAATTATAGATTTAGAGCTGGGAGGGACCTTAGTCCCTTGGAGTCCAGTCACCTCATTTTACAGCTGAGGAAATTGAGGCTATAGAGATGTGACTTGCTTATGGTCATGGAAAGGAAGTAGTGTGGATGGACTTTGAACCCTGGTCTTGGAGTCTAAATCCAGGGCTTTTCCCACTGAACCACACTGCTTATCTTGGAAACACTGGAAGGTAGGGGACAATTTCCTGCAATTTTTGCAGGACTCTTCTTGGGATATATACCGTGGTTCCTAATAGAGTCTCAAGAAATCCTATAGTAATCAATATTAAAATGACAGCTTGGGGATCATCTTCAAAACTTTTTGAATGAATGAATGAAAAAGCACTTACTATGGGCATACTTATAATATGCCAAGCCCTGTGCTAAGCAGTAGGGAGACAAATAGAAAAGTGAGGTAGTCCCTACTCTCAGGAAGCTTATATTCTAATTGGGGGTATGAAGCTAGGTGGTGCTGCAGTGGATAGAATTCCAGTCCTGGAGTCAGAAAGACTCATCTTCATGAGTTCAAATCTGGCCTCAGACATTTACTAGCCATGTGACCCTGGGCAAGTCACTTCACGGTGTTTGCCTCAGTTTCCTCATCTGTAAAATGAGCTGGAGCAAGAAATGGAAAACCACTCTAGTATCTTTGCCAAGAAAACCCAAGTGGGGTCATGAAGATTCAGATATGGCTGAACAACAAGCGTATATAGATGATTTCAGCTGCTGGTTGGTTTTTTTGATGGCATAGCTACTATAACTAAGTCCTCATGAGAGTGGTGACTTGCCCATTCCCATAACCATTTTGTGGTAGAACTGGACCTCGATCCCATGTTTCCTGACTTCTAGTGTAGACATCTTTCTATTGTGCCTTGAAGGAATGAACAAAGAAAAGGACTGAAACCTGTCCAGTGAGGGAGAGGGAGAAGGAAAGAGCAGAGAGGATGTAGAGTAAACGCAGCCCGGACATCATTAAGAGGTGTCCGAGCAGTTGACATGATCTAGTACTTTGGGGGTTGCCAAGAGCTTTTTATACACCAGCTCGAGTGATTCAGCATGGTCCGGTGAGCAGGTCATGGGCTTTTGGAGCCATGGCCATCTGAGTTCAAATCTTGCCTCAGACATTTACAGCTCTGTGACCTTGGGCTGGTCCCTTAACATTTCTGTGCCTCCATCACATGAGAGGTATTGAGTCAGTGATCTCTGGATCCTTCCAGCATTGAATCTTCAGTCCTGTTCTTTATCCCAGCTATTTGTCTTGTTTGGGGAGTTTCATGGGGAGGTTGTGTTTATTGAATTGGGTGGGACAGAGCATTTTGTATTTGATCCTAGAGGCCATAGGGAGCCATTGGAGTTTATTGAGGAGGGGGGTGACACGGTCAGGTCTGCGTGGCTGTTTGTGGTCTTTGGGATCAGGTGAAGATCTTGCCTGCCATTTGTAGCTGGAACCGAGAACATCGAGGCCTAGGATCATTCTGATATTCCCAGCATAGCTGGGCATAGCTTTGGGTGATTCTAACTTAACTTGGGAAGCTCCCCACCCTGACTCCAATCCCTGGCTTGTTTGCTATCTCAGCTTCCCGCTGAGGATTCTTATTGCTTATGTTGATATCTAATTAATGTTTAGGAAATGGGAAGTTGGCCCCTGCTGCGTAATGCTCTCCCAGAATTACACTGGAGGGAAAACAGACCTACTCTGGATGCACACAATGTTTCCATTGATCTCAGTGGGATGGAATCAAACATCCAGAATACTTGGGGGTAAGAGGAATTGCCAGTTCTTTCTATTGCCCAAGAAAATGATTTACAGTCAAGCCACAAAAATGTCCCATTTTGGTCCTGATGGGTGCTGGCCACCCTTTCTCCTTCCCCTCCCTTGTCCCGATTCTCTTCTCTGTTTTGACTCACAGCCCATAACTTCTGGAATCTTTTATTCCAGGGATGAAAACCCCAAGTTTTCTGGGAAACAGAGGCCCATCTTTTTAAGATTTGTTGTTCTTCTGTGAGTGATTCAGGGCTGTGATTCTTGGAATACCTCAACATCTGAAGAATTAAGATTGAGGGTCCCCCAAAGTATGGTAGAGAGGCCCATGGTGGTCAGGAGTGAGCTGCAGTACTAGCAATGGAAAATCCTGCAGGAGAAGGAGATTGTCATCTGGGAAATGATGAAAAAAAGCTAGGCTCATGTAGCAAGATCACGGTTAATGGGTGGCTTTCATGCTCCACTGTTGTCCCTAGAATGTTGAGCCATATAAGGGAAGGCTCGAATGCTGGGTGGACCTCTCTGTGGGAGACTTGCAGGACATTGACTTGACCTGTAGGTCCAAAGCAGTACCCTGCAAATCGGAGAGACGTCATCATCACCGTCATCATCATAGCTAATGATGGTGGCAGTGACAAGAGAAAGGCTCTGGGGTGAAAGATATGGCCTAAGTGGTGACTCTCCATGAGCCCAGTGCTTAGTACAGTGCCTGGAACATAGTAGGTCCTTATGAAACTCGAGCTGACCTAACTCCAGAGGAGGGTCCCAGACTCACAGCTCAGGTGTTTCTCAGTGGATGGGCTGAGGAAGCAATATTAGCAGGAAAGGCCAATGAGCAGCCTTCAGAAGATACTCATCAAAAACTGTCATTCTTAGCATGCCGAGCTCCCCCATTTTTGGAGCAGCTAGGTGGCAGGGGCAGCTAGGTGTCGCAGTGGATAGAGCACCGGCCCTGAAGTCAGGAGGACCTGAGTTCAAATCCGGCCTCAGACCAAACACTTGACACATACTAGCTGTGTGACCTTGGGCAAGTCACTTAGCCCCAATTGCCTCACCGAAAAAAAAAAAAAAGGAGCAGCTAGGTGGCTCTGGAGGGTCTGGAGTCAGGAAGACTCATCTTCCTGAGCTCAAATCCATCCTCAGACACTTGGTAGCTTTGTGACTCTGGGCAAGTCACTTAACCCTGTTTGCCTCAGTTTCCTCAACTGTAAAATGAGCTGAAGACGGAAATGGCAAAGCACTCCAGTATCCCTACCAAGAAAACCCCAAGTGGGGTCACGAAGAGTCAGACAAGATTGAACAAGAAGAAGCCCCCTTTTATGTTACTGTTATAACAGGACTTTCTCCTCTCCTCCAGTGAAGACCATTCACACCTTCTTGCTCTGGGTAGCTCTTGTTCATGTCCTCCTGTAAAATCTCCCTTGGGAGATAGACAACAGTGGAAACCCTCATGGAGTTAATATTGGCAGCTAGCTGGCCCACTGGGTAGAGTACTGGACTTTGAGTCAGGAAGGACTGAATTCAGATCTTAGCGCAGATACTTGATGGCCATATGACCCTGGGTGACTTCACCTCTCTGGCCTCAGTTTCCTTATTTGTAAAATGAGGGTCTTGGACTAGATGGCCAGCTCTAAATCTGTGATTCTGCAGGCTAATTCTCATCGTTCTTTTCTATTCAAATAGATAAACCAGTCTTTCTTGCTTACTACAAGCTAGATGCTGTCCAGCAAATTTCAATTGCCTGGAATTGTTAACTATAGAGAAAAAAAGTAGAAGGAATTAAGCTAGGAAGTTCTCTCTCTCTCTGTATATATGTGAGTATGTGCATGTGTATACATACACACATCTATACATATATGTGTGTCTATATGTGTATGAGACACATTTAGGGTTAGAGGTTCATAGTTTCATAGATTTACACAGATCTACGACTAGACAGAGAGGCAGCTAGGGGGCGCCACAGTGCACAGAGCACTGGATTCTGGAAGATTTCAGTTCTACTGTGGCTTCAGATGTTAGCAGTGGGACCCCAGGCAAGGCACTTAACCTGGTCTGCCTCAGTTTCCTTATCTGTAAAATAGGGATAATAACAACACCTCCCCTAATATTGACACAGTGTTTTGCAACTTTTACAGCACTGTGTAAATCTAGCTATGTACGCTTATGTCTTTACCTATAGTTTTGGTCTAGACCTGTGATTTCATCCATAGAGGAAGATGCTGGCAAGGGACCACCTTTCCTCAATGCAAATCTGCAACTGTTCTGCAGCTTCTGGTCTTGGACAGTTATCTGGGTAGTTGGAAGATGACCTTTACATCAACCCTATGAGGTATGGTCAAACAGGCATTATTATCCCCATTTTTTCAGAGTAAAAAATGGAGGCTTAGGGAAAATTATTGTATTATAACTGAAAGTGACCTTAGGAACCAGCTAGTATAAGTGAAATGTCCAAAGTCTCAGAGGCAGTATTTAAACCCAAGTGGATAGACTGCCAGGCCTGGAGTCAGGAAGACCTGAGTTCAGAATCTGGCCTGACCCTTACTAGCTGTATGACCCTGTTTGCCTCAGTTCCCTCATCTGTAAAATGAGCTGGAGAAGGAAATGGCCAATCATTCCATGATCTTTGCCAAGAAAATCCCAAATTGGGTCACAAAGAATCGGACATAACTGAAACGACTGAACAACAACATTGCTTAAATCCAAATTCAACACTCTATCCCCATGATACTGGGATATCAAGACAGTTCCTACAAGATGTCTTTTCATGGAATAAACAATGCTTCTCTGTGTGGGAAGACATTGCTTTTAGCCCCTTGGAATTAATTGAAAAGTTTTTAAAAAATCATGTGTCCGTCCTTCCTTCCTTTCTTCCTTCCTTCCTTTCTTTCTTCCTCCCCCTACCTCTCTTCCTTCCTTTTTTCCTTCCTCCCTTCCCTCCTTTCTTCCTTCCTCACTTCCCTCCTTTCTTCCTTCCCTTTCTCCCTCTCTCCCTCCCTCTCTCCCTCCCTCCCTCCTGCTTCTCCAAAAGTGGGAGGAGGCAACACCTTTGTACCACAGGGTTCTCCCAGCTTTGAAAGCGGTTAGAGGCAGACATGGAGACTGTGTCAGGGACCGAGGCAGGAAAGCGGATTTCTGTTCCAAATGGCTGATTTGGTGTTTTTCAGGAGATGACCCTGTACTTCTTTTTATTGCTATACACAGCTGCAGTAGACCCTATTTCACCTTGAGAAGCCACGTTCTATTTCCATGTCACTGAGGGCTGAATCACCTGCCCACACTGGTTGGGTGGGTTTTTACAGCCTCACCAGCCTTCTCCTGCACCCCAGGGTGTGTGGCTGGTGCCCATGTTTTCTTCCACCCCCAAGGCAGGGCCTGTAGCTGGACTGTGGTCTCTGTAGGATTTCCCCCAGTCTTCCCTGCGCATTCCACCTCTGGCTTTAGCCTCTTTGAGGTTCAGGCATATTTGGGGCCACTGGTTGGATTTCTGGGCCAAATTCTTCATTCAGACTTTCTCTGAAAACTTTCCAAAGAATACATTGCAAAGTAGAGCAGAAGCCCCACTCCTGCTGCCCCCCTGGGGTTCCCTGGAGCTCCGCAGGAGCCGTTACCATCAGCCAGGCTGAGAAGTCAGTGGGAAGTGGCAGGCTTTAATCAGACCAATCCTGAGCTAGCCCTGGATTCAGAGTCCTGAATTCAGGCCCCTCGGTTGTAGCCCTGCAACCTTTGTAACCTGTGTGACCTCAGGTGAGTCATTATCTGTCTAGGCTTCAGTTTTGTCATCTGCAAAGTCAGGCACTTGGAATAAATTATCTGTACAATAATCTATCGGAAACAGCTGGGTGGTGCAGTAGATAGCGTGCTGGGTCTGGAATTAGGAAAACCTGAGTTCAAATCCAACCTCACACACTTACTAGCTTTGTGATCCTGGGGAAGTCACTTTAACCTTTCTCTGCCTCAATTTCCTCAAATGTAAAATGGGAATAATAATAGCACCTACCACTCCATGTTGCTGTGAGGGTAAAATGAGATAATATCTATAAAGAGCTTTGCAAACCTCAAAGTATGAAATGAGGGCTAGTTATGATGATGGTGATGATGGTTTCTTCTAGCTTTCTGTTACCTTGTCAAGTTCTAAGATTCCTCCTGATCACAACATTCTATGTTCCTTGTTCTAAGGCCCCTTCCTTCTCTCTATATGTTCAGTGTTCTCTGTTCTGTCATTCTGAGCTCCAAGGTGCCTCCTTGCTCTGCTGTTTGGCATTCTCAGATTTTCTACCTTCCTTGTTTCTAATAATGATGATCATGAGTCTCTGTTTCTAACAGTAAGGTCCCTTCTTTCTCTAACACTTAATGTTGCATGGTTGAGCATTCTGAGTTCTGAGGGCCCTTCCAGCCTTCCATATTCTGAGTTCTCAGACTCTCCAAGTGTATCAGGCTGTGTTCTTTGTTGTAAGATCTCTTCTGCTGAGAATATTCTGTGTCCTGACATTCCAAGTTCTAAGGTCCCTTCCATTTCTGACATCCTCTTGTCCATATCCTAACATTCTGCTTTCTAAGGCTGTTCCCATCTGTTCATCCTTGGAGCCTATGACGTCCACATGTTGTATTTCTGCCACATTGATCACTCCCGCTCTGTTTTCCAACTGAAAAGGAAATGGTGACCACAGAGAGCCATAGCTTGGCCTCATTGGGAACAGGCACTGGTAGATGAACCCCCTTTCCTTTTTTGACAGGGTTCCTAAATCGGTAGATACGGGGAAGACTGTCAACATAGTTTACCTGGGTTTGAGTAAGGCATGTGTTGAAGCCTCTCATGCTCTTCTTGGGACAAGATGAGAAATATGGGAGAGTCAGAACTGATTGAATCTCTGCTTCAAGGGGTATTTGTTCAAAGTTGAAAGTCATCTTGGAAGGAGTCTTTAGTGGTGGGCTGCAGGGAGCTATGCTTGGCCCGGAGATGTTGAACATTTTGCCAATGACTTGGGTAAAGGAAAAAAAGAGTGTGTGTGTGTGTTGGTGTGTTGTGGGAGTAGAAAGTGCTATCCCATTGGAAAGTGATAGCAATGGCTTAAAAAAGCATCTACAAGATATTTTAAAAAGAGGCCTAACTATGGTAATATGTTTTGTATGATCTAACATGTATAATCTATATTAAATTACTTACAGTCTCAGGGAAGGGGGGGTGAAAGAGAAAGACAAAATTTGGAACTCAAAAAAAAAAGAATGTTAAAAATCATTTTAGCCTGTAACTGGGGAAAATAAAATATTGTTTAAAAATAAAAAGAGGTCTAGGTAGAATACTTCTGAAATTTGTAGATGGCGCAGATCTGGAAGTGATGTAAGAGGGTCAAAATCTAAAAAAAATTGACAGCCTAATCAAATAAGATGAAATGTAGTAGTGATAAGGACAGCTAGGTGGCGCAATGGATAGCATGCTGGGCCGGTTGTTATGAAGACTCATCTTCCTGAGTTCAAATCTGGTTTCAGACACTAGCTGTGTGTCCCTGGGCAAGTGACTTAACTGTATTTTCTTCAGTTTCCTCATCTGTAAAATGAGCTGGAGAAGGAAATGGCAAACCACTCCAGTGTCTTTACCAAGAAGAGTTAGACATAACTGAAACACGACAACAATAGTGCTAAATGTAAAAGTGTTATAATTGTCTCTCCCCAAAACCCAATGTCACATCTAAGATGGGAGTTAGCATTTCACTTGAAATAAACCTAGAAGTTTAAGTGGACCGTAAGTTCAATCTGAGTCCCCAGTGTGAGATGCCACCCAAGAAAGTGAGGATGTTGTTGGGCTCCCTTGAGAGAGGTGTGGTGTCCTGGTTGTGGCACTTAACACCTGTCCTCTGCTGGTGTACGTGGTATCATTTTTTGTTTCTGGGCACTGCGTTTTTGAAAGTATCCAGAGGAGGGCAGCTGGGATGGTAAGAAACTTGGAGTCCATCCCATGTGAGGATTGGGATGTTTAGCCAAGAAAAGACACTTCCTCATTATTCGGTTACCAGGTTTCCTCCTCCTCCTCTTCCCATCCTTAGCTTTCTTCAAAGCCTAGCTCAGATGCTGTCTCCTTTATGAAACCTTTCCCAGTTTTCCCAGTTGTTAGGACCTTCCCCACTGAAATTGCTTTGTGCTTTGTATTTGTGTATCTATGTACATATTGCATGCATGTGGTAGAATGGAAACTCCTTGAGGATTGGCGCTAGGTAGGCGCGTAAAGCTTGTTGAACTGAACTGAAGTTGGTGGAGGATGGAGGGAGTGGAGGAGAGGTGGGAAGAGGAGGTGTCATAGCTTCTTTCACATATTTGAAAGGCTGCGATGTGAAAGGGTGATTTGCCTAGTTCCACTTGACCCCAGTGGCAGAACCAGGAGCAGTGGAGGAAGATACTGAGAAGTCTTTGGATCTTGACATAGGAAGAGTTTCTCACTCGGGAGAGTGAGTGATCCCAGACTGGAATGGGCCACCACTAGTGGTGGTGAGGCCACTCCTGAGGAGTTGTTTACAAAGGCTGGATGGCCACTTGTCAGGGCCATTGGTGGAAGGGCTTCCTGGTGAAGGTTGGGTTGTACTAGCTGGCCTTCGAGGTTCCGTCCAACTCTGGGGTCCTGTGATTTGCTGATTCCTTTAGACACGTTTCCATCCACATTGCTTTGGGTGTAGGAGGCAGATGAGTGAAATATGTGGTGAGGACAGGGTCTTTGACAGTCTGATTGCCATGGGCTGTATCCTTGCGGGTTCTGTTACAAAGGAGTATGTATGAAAGGCTGTCTCCAGTCATCTGAGTGGAAGGATAACTGTGCCTCTGATCCGTTGGATTGTATTAATGTATGAAGGAACAGCACACTAATGAGAGAACGCTGGTTTTCATTGAATCAACCTCCTGCATTTGAGAAAGGGCTTGGACCTGTGATTTCATCAGGACAGCTACCTCCCAGATGAGGAAACTCTCTCTACCCAGGCAGGTTGGCACCTTCTGAGTAACTTATGGTCTTAGATTTGCCCAGAGCGCTGAGACCTGCCCCAGGTCACACAGCCAGCATGGGCCAGAGGCAGGATTTGAACCCAGGTCTTCTCGGTCTCATTCTGCCAGGCTCCCTCTTGGCTCTTCTTTTCTGCCTCTACCCAAGATCTCCCCTTGTGATTAGTGACTCCCTCATCAGGGTTGCCATTTCATGAAGGGCCCCAGGGATGCTGATTTCTGCCACGTTTTGGCATACTCCCCTGGCCTCTGCTTTGCCTCCGCAAAATCACTCAAGTAGTTCTCTCCAGACTCCTCGGCTCCCTGAAGGCAGAGACGGTCCCTTCCACATTGCGGCAGGGTTAGGGGTGCAGCGCCTCCCTGTGATCTGGAGAATCCTTGTAAAAGTTTTTGGCCCTCCCTTCGTACCAGAGAAGAAGTCTGAATTATTATGGGATTAAAAGATAAAATATGTTGATATTATACAATAGGGTACATCTATTTTATGCATTCTTGAGTTTCTAAACTTCTATGTTGTCTACTGGCCTTTGCGTGTTGTCTCCGGCTTCTGCAAAACTCCCCCCAAATTCCCATTTAATTTCTTATGCTGACCTGCGATATATCAAAACTGAGTCAGGGAAAGTTGCAATCTGGAAGGGATAACTGTACTGTATTTGTATCCCCAGCACTGCCTCTCTCCCTTTACCTATCCTCCCTGTCTTTGTCTCCTCCCCTTCCTCTCTCTTTTTCTCTCCTTCCTTCTTTCTCTCCGTTCCTCCACCCCTCTCTTTTCCTCCCTCTTTCTTTCCTTCCCTCCCTCCTTCCCTCTCCTTCCCTCCTTCCCCCGCCCCCTTCCTTTCTCTCTTCATGGTACCATGAACAGTGGGCCAGCTTCTGAGGCAGGAGATCGGAGTTCAAATTTTTACTATTTGTGTGATCTTGAGTCTAGTTTTTTGCCTTTCTGGGTCTTAGTTTCTTCATCTGTAAAAGGAAGAGGTTGGCCCAGTGATCCTTCCTGCTCTCAGTCTGAGCTCTCCAGAAGTTTAAAAGAGCCAGAGTCTGGTTAGAATTAAGACTATCCAAGCTGTCTGGCCAGCAGGCGGGCAGGTAGGTGCCTCTTGCAGACCGACAGCCACAATGGGAGCTCGAGGACTCTTGGCCCAGGACTTACGAATGTTTGTTTTGTGTCAGTGACTCCTCTGATAATCTCCTATCGCCTCATACAGTACACTGTGGTTGAGTACCTCCATTCATAACTGAAGGAAATGTGAAATTTCAGTTAGAGACAGAGGTGTGCTAGTAAATTGTTTAACAACTGGCTGCCCCCCAAATAAACAAATAAATACACACACACAGATATATACATGCATATACACACACTTCAACACACACATACACATATATACACACATATACACATATATACACATGCATACATGTATTTATATTACGTTTTAGTTTAATCTGCATCATTAACATTTTCTTCACCACTTTCTTATGTCTAGAAATCAACTAAACAATATATGAAGCCCTGATCTGTAGCATGGGTGGATTTCTGATATATAAATGCTGACACAGAAAATTGAACAGTTGGCTCTTGTGAGCAGGTCTCAGCGTCCTGCATGCCCCTGGCTTGAGGTTAGTAAAAATGAAGATGCAATTAAAAAAAAAGTAAATCCACCCTAGACCAACCCCCCCACCCCCCGCCTAGTTAAGAACTCTGGTCTAGTCCAGCTCTCTTTAATTGACAGATGAGGAAACTGAGGCCCAGACCGGGGAAGTTGGTTTCTTGGTGTTCCCTGGTGAATCAGGGGCCTTGTTAGCACTATCACCCAGATTTCCGGGGGCCGAGCTCTTTCCATTGGGGTTCTCAGTTAATTATGGTTGAGCAAACAGCTCTAGCGGGCCAGGATCTCAGATTGCAGACAGGATGAACTCTGTCTCCCTGTCAGCCCCGTGATGCCTCTGAAGACAGGTCGTCCTCAGAAGGAGCCGTGAGTGAGGGATTACGTTCTCGTTAAGATGACGACCGCATGCCACGGGGAGCCTCCTCTGATTTCAGAGCCCTTCTGTGGCCTCGTTCCGCACGTCTAATTCTGTCCAGCCTTCCCAGGTATTTCCTGAGGAGATCCCCTCCCTTGTTCCCTTTTTTGCCACCTGTTTATTCGACACATTGCTCACATGCCTCAGTGCCTCGCCGAGGCCCAAGTTAGTCCATGAAATCTGCCCTTGCTCCTGGAATCCTCAAAGCCAAGGCTAGCTGTTAGTATCTCAAATTAGAGCAAAATGTTCCTATTCTTGAGTGCTATCCTCTGGAGGATTTCACATCCGGAGAACTTGGTGCCAGGTGCCTTAGGTATGGGGTCATGAATTTTGTTCAGGAAGCAGTTGGGGTGGGGAGGGAAAGGAGGTGGGATTGTTTTCATTCACAGGACCCAAATCGCCCAAAGAACTCCATGGGAGAGCTTTCTTCCTTAGGGTCCTTTTAGTGTCCACTGGTTTCCAGAAAGAACACCATCTTCCAGCAGAATGTTGGGCCCTTCCCGGCCGGCATACTATGCCGACGGGTTACCTGCCGCCAGCACCAGAAGTGTTTGGCCTTTGCAATGTGGAAAGGATTGAGTGAACAAGAAAAGCCTTTTCCTCCTTTGTTTTTGGTATGTGGCCGTCTTTATTTCTTCCATGGCACCAAAGTCAGGTCTGGTGACTAAGAGATGTTTGATTATCTAAGTCTGCTCATTCCTTACCTAGCCTTAAGCACTGAATAGGTGTTGCCTCAGACAAACTGAGACCTTAGCTTTAAAAGGCCAAGGTCTCACTGCCTCTGGGGCTATCTCTCGTCATCCTGATCTATGTCTGGCCACTGGACCGGGATGACTCCCAGAGGAGAAAGTGAGACTGGTGACTTGGCACAGCTCTGCCTCACTTAAATCCAATTCACTTGCAAGTCATGGCTTCACCTCCCTGATGTGTTGGTCCTCATCAGGAACGAAGGACAAACAATAATAGCAACAACCTGTAGATTTTGAAAATATAATTAGGGTCAAACGATGGTAGATTTAGAAGTGAAAGGCCATCTAGTCCAACCCTCTCATTTTATAAATGAAGAAATTGAGGTCCCAGGAGGCTGAGGCCCGCAAACATTTCTATTGTATCTCACTATTTGCACTGTTAATGAAATGTTCTCTCTGTTTAACGGTCTTTGTCATTTTGGTGGTGAAGATGTTTGAGCTTGTACTCAAAATATTTTTGAGTACATCAAAATGATCACAGTAGAGAGGTTACCTCATCCAACAGTCCCCTTTTGCAGAGGAGAAAACTGAGTCTCAGAGAGATGAGGCCATCTGTCCAAGATCCCATAGGCTGGTGAGCGTGAGAGCTGAGATGCAGGCCTACGTCCTCCAAGTCCAGTCCATCATTCTTTCCACTGTACCCGCGTTATTTCCATGGGTCCCAGAAGGAAAGTTGATGGCGTATTAAAGTGAGGAAAAAGGTATGTTTGCAATCAGAGGGATGTTGGCACATTGGCAGGTGCGCATTTAGAATGAATAGGCTTTAAAGATCGCCAGTAGTTGCTAGGCAGATGGAAACAAATATAAGGGACATTAGGAACAGTCAAATCCAGCAGTTTTCTTAATTTCAATTTTATGATTCTGGCTGGATTCTGGTCAATCGTCCTAGTGTTCGAACTGTGAGAATCCTTGCATTTTGCCAACAATCTCCTTTTCGTTCGGTCGCAGCCAACGGGCTGGGCTGGCTTCCCCAGGCAGCTAGTGGCCTGACTTTTTAAAGAAGACGAAGGCCAGGAGGCCTGGGCCAAAACGTTTGAACTGCTTCGAAGGTGAAAAGTGACTATATTAGGAAAGAAGCTCAGTCTTGCCATGAGCAGCTGTGGGCCCCACAGCAAGGCCTCTGTTTGTGCTGCTGGATTCCCCCGCTAGGCTCAGCCTGTCTTATAGAAGCTTATATTTTGCCCTGGAGGGCACGTTCACCATTGTTAGGGCCCTTTGAAATGTAGGGCCTCAATCCGACGACATACTACCTGTGTGACCTGGGGCAACTGCTCCTCTTTGGGCCTGTTTCCTCAACAGAAAAATTAAAGGACTGGACATGGTCTCTAAGGTCTAAGCCCTAAAGCCCCCCCTCTAGTAAGCCAACCCTCCATTTGAGTAAGTTTTTTAGAAAGAGTTGGAGTCAAATCGATGTGGAATTGGGTCAAGTTTTGTATGACAGTGATATAATCATGGTGTCTTTGAGCTAGAGGTGGAAGGACTTCAGAAGCATCTTCTGTTCACCTGACTCTTTACGGGTGAGGCAGCCGAGGCCCACGGGGGATGGGACTTGCCAGTGAGTAGTAACCCTCAGAAACTTCTTCAGCATCGCCTTAATTTTAGGTCAGCCTTGGAGGTGGAGTTGAGCCTTATGTGAAAGGTTTGAATTTCCTCTCTCAGAACTTCCCTCATACCAGCAAAATGACAGGTGTCAAATCCTTACTTTTTCCTGTTTACCATAGAGACGTTGCCTTTTTTCCCAGGTAGTGGACCAAGGGCCAGGTTTGGCCTTCAGAGGCAGGACAAACTTGGGTTTGAATTCTGCCCCTGACACATAGGTGTGCGACCTAGGGAAAATCACTTAATCTTTCAGTGCCTCAGCCATCTCTCTCTTCTTCTTTTTTTTTTTTTGTTGCCTTTTTGGTGAGGCAGTCAGGGTTAAGTGACTTGCCCAGGGTCACACAGCTAGTAAGTGTCATGTGTCTGAGGCCGTATTTGAACTCAGGTCCTCCTGACTCCAAAGCTAGAACTTATCCACTGTGCCACCTAGCTGCCCCTCAGCCGTCTGTTAAGATAATAAATTGCAGAGAATGTTTTGATCTCTGTGGTAGAGGGAATTTCCTCAATTAAGAGTTCCCTATTACAGTGAAATCATAGGTCCAGTCCCTATCTTTATCCTATTTTTTTCTGCGTTGATTTTTCCTGTCCGCTGTATACTGTAATTATTACTTTATTGATTTCACTGTCATGGGGAACCCTGCCCAATTCAGGAGTGTGTTCC
>NW_020954625.1:16044456-16057412 GCF_900497805.2 Vombatus ursinus | reverse complement strand
TGATTTCACTGTCATGGGGAACCCTGCCCAATTCAGGAGTGTGTTCCATAGGTAAGTAATCCAAAAGGAAAAGTCCTTCTGTTTGTTTGTTTTTCTGGAAAAGCACATTGCGCTAATCACGGCCCAGGAGTTTCCAGTGATGATGTCAGCATTTCATCGCCCATAGGATGAGGTAGAAGGTCTTCATAACTCGGCATGATCTGTGCTAAAGACAGGATTCTTCCTGGACTCCTCTTAATAGACTGGTAACCTAGCACTCTGTTCGTTTCCTTTTCTTGGGACAAGTCATGCTTCCCTCCTGGGCCTCTGTTTTATTCTCGTCTGCAGGAAATAGCCTGACATTTAGACCCAGCTCTTTGGTCTGAGCCAGGTGTTTGTAAATGTCAGGATCCTTCCTGCTCTTCCAAATGGGACGAGGGGCCATGGTTAAGGTCATTGTGAATGGGGATGATGCAACTGGTAGGAGTGTTAGAGGTGAAAGATTCCCGATCAAGGTGAGTCATGTCAAATTGTTCAGATGCTGTGGGACAGAAGGGGATGTCTAGTGCCAACCATTCCTGAACAGGAGGTCAAAGGTCCTCCAGGCTCTGTTCCAGTAGTCCCCAGGACTTCACTTTTCTATTTTGCTTTAATGTTGGTGATGTGGCTTGCAGGCCTCTCGTTTTATGCCCACAACGTGGTGAGGTGGTTTCTGTTTGCATCCTCATTTCACAGGTGAGGTAATTGAGACTCAGAGAACACTTGCGTGGGGTCACACAGCTGGAAAGTATGTGAGGCAGGATCTGAGCCAGGATCTTCCTGACACCAAGGACTCCATCCACTGAGCCATACTCCCGTGATAATATCTGACTTTAAAAAGTGCCTGTGCATCCATTTCCTCTTTTGAGCCTTTTAACAACCCTGAGAAGTCAATATTATGAGAAAACTAAAGCTCAAGGGGTAAATGACATGTCCTTGGTCACTCCGCTGGTAAGTGGAGGGGCAGGACTTAGGCTCAGGTCCTCCTCAATCCAAGTCTGTCAAATGAGAGTATTTGTAAAGCCTGGCACATAGTAGGTGCTTAATAAATGCATGTTCTTTTCCCCTGCTTGTCTCCATTGCACTAAACTTCCTCCCAAGTAACTTCACCTCCATTGCTTTCAATTTGTTTAGATGAATGTTTAGATTTCTCCCTCCCCTAGCGCACACATGGATTGTCTGCTAAACCACACTGCTTGAAGGCTCCAGGCAGGGCCAACCCTTTGTCTCCTGTGTTTGGTGGACTTTGGGT
Source organism: Vombatus ursinus (assembly GCF_900497805.2). Taxonomy (NCBI): domain Eukaryota; kingdom Metazoa; phylum Chordata; class Mammalia; order Diprotodontia; family Vombatidae; genus Vombatus; species Vombatus ursinus. Next base: position 16,056,142 of record NW_020954625.1, on the reverse strand, counting down.
TGTGTGAAAGGAGTAAGTTATCACCATTTCTCCCTAGGTTTGCAGTATGATTTATCATCACACTCATGAAAGTGTACACTGGTGTGTATTTTGATTTGAGACAGAACATTGGTTCCAGTGGGATGCCTAGAGCAGTGGAGGAGTTTTCTTTACAATAAGCCTAAATTTGAAGGGTTGGAACCAGGTTGTGAAAGGTCTTAAATCCCAAACAGACGAATTTATATTTGATCCTGGACACGATAGGGAGGGAGTCACTGGAATTAATTGAATAGGGAAGTGAGTGAATGAGTCAGTAAACATTCCTACTATGTGTCAGGCCCTGTGCTAAGTGCTGGGGATACAAAGACAGGCAAAAGACAGTCCTTGTCCTTGAGGAGCTCAGAGTTTAATGGGGGAGCCAACATGCAAACAGCTACGTACAAACATGATGTATACAGGGTTAGTTGGAGATAATTCACAGAGGGAAGGCACTACTTGAAAAGGGAAAATGAGTGACATGGGCAGACCTGGGTGAGAATTTAATTTTATGGGAGCCTGCAACATTAGTAGAGGCAAGGAATAGTCCTGTCATTTTGCTTAAATGTAGGGGACTTTCCTGCCGGGGCAGAAACTCACCAGCTAGTAGCGCCATGTTTGGCTTGCTTCAACAAAACTGTGAAAGTATTCAGGAAATACACGGTGTTCAGAAAGGGGCCCTCTGTGGCAGCCACAAAATTCTTCCGCTATGTCATGATTTGTTGACCTTGCTTTTAAATGGGCTATAGCTAGCCTTCTAATGAGGTGTCTGTTCAAAATGTCAAAACCACCCTCCCCAAAATAAACATGGTTCAGTCAATTACATTTGCTCATAAAAAATATTTGTGCCATTCTTCAATGAGCGAGTGTTAGACCAGAGATGGAGAAGGGGGTTCCCCTGGATGCTTTTCACCAAGAACTGTGTGTCCAGAAAGCGCCTCAGGTGCCCCAGGTCAGGGCTTAGCCAGTCATTTTGTCAGCTGCATGTTACTTAACAGATAGCCACTTTCTCTTAAGGTTCAGGACAAGTGTTTTCTGTTTCTCCGTGTTGCCTTTATGACTCCCAAGAAACCCCTTGTTCCTTTTTACTCCTTGTGCACAACATAGCGCTGCACAGCAGCCAGCATTTATTGAGGACTGACTGTTTGCAGAGCCCTTTGCCGGGTGTTATAGGTAGTTCACAGTTTAGACAAGGTTCTTGCCGTCATGGGGCTTCCTTCGGCAGCCAGGTTCAAGTTCAAATCCTGCCTCATTACACACTTGCTAGCTGTGTGGCTCTGGGGCAAGTCACTTAACCCCGATTGCACTTAACCCAAAACAAAAACAACCACCCCCACCAAGAGGAAAACAAAACCCACAAACAAAACAGAAAAGAAAAAAAAATCAAGAGCCTGTAAAGTTGGAAGGGGGAGGTTCTGAGAGCCTGGATAGATCAAGGAAGGCTTTCTGGACAAGATGACTTAGAATGTCACTGTAACAATATTCGGAGGCGTTTGAGAAAGTTGTATCACAGAGGAGCAGGAAGGGGCAGTCTGACGTCCATGGTTTTTGTTGTTGTTTTTATTGGGTGAGGTAAGAGACAAAGGCCTGGCCTTCCAGAATGGTGGTGCGCCCTTTGGGAATGGGAATGTGGTCTGTGGACTCATGAGAACTGGAGCTGACCACAGGGTCAGGAAGTCAAGGCCAGCAGCCACCCACCCCCTCACTGGCCCTGGATTTCTTGAAAGTGGCCATCATCCTCCACTCTGTTCCTGAGGGTCCTTTCTCCTTGGTCTGGACAGCTTAATCCAGGACTGGAGATGTAGAACTAGAAAGGACCTTGGAAGAAGAAGGATCCCTTTTCTAGCATAGCTGACAAGTGGTCACGTTATGGGTAAAGATCCACAGTGACAGGGACGATCCAGGAAGTCCTTTGCTCTGGGTTTCTTGATGATTCCACTAAGGCCTTTCATCCGTTTCTTATTTTCTGAAGATTCTGCTCAGTGGTTTGGTGTCCTGGGACAGTCCTCTGATCAGCTGAGTCCTCAACTGCCCCTCAGGCAGGTCTCTAGGGCATGGACCTGTGTGACTGTAGAGCCCTTCTGCTCAGATGACTTTATCTGTGTTTTGACTGGGAAAAGAGTCACCTTTGTTATGGAAACACTCAACCTTGTTGGTAAGAAACTGAGAAAAAGGTCACAATTTTTTCTTTTTCTTTTCTTTTTTGAATTGACTTAGTATTCAGATAACCAGATCAGTTTTTAATCCAAGCATAACTTTGATTTGGTGCTTCAGACTTTGAAGTTTTTAAAAGTACGTGCAATGTTCTGTGACTCATGTCAACATGCCAAAGATCCATGATTTTATCATGGTGGGCATGTCATGGGTGATTGCAACCCTGCCACATCTTAGCTAATGGTTTAATAAGTTGCTGTGACCCTCCCCCCCCAAAAAAAAGAAGAAAGGAAGGAAAGAAGGAAGGAAAGAAGGAAGAAAGGATAGAAGAAAGTAAGGAAGGAAGAAAGGAAGGGAGGAAGGGTAGAAGAAAGGAATGAAGGAAGGAAAGAAGAAAGACAATTACCTAGTGGCCAGGTATCTGGTGAATAAATCTTTCTGAACATAGCCAAGCTGCTCCATGGAGAGCTTACAAGTGATCCATTGTTGAGAGAGAGCACATTGCTAAGATGGGGAGAGAATATCCAAAGGATGGTGGCCAGAATGGTCACGGGCCCTAAGTCAGATGATGGTCATTGGAAGGAGTGAGTATTTTTAACCTGGAGAAAAAGCAAATGGAGTTATAGGACATGATTCCAACCTACAAATGTTTGAAGCACTGTCACCTGGAAGAGGCAGTTGGATGGTGCAATGGATAGAACACTGCATATAGAGGCAGGAAAGACCAAGTTCAAATACTGCTTCAGGCACTTACTAGCTGTGTGACCCTGGTAAAGTCACTTAACCTCTCAGGGCCTCAGTTTCCCCATCTGCAAAATGGAGGTGATAATAGCACTGATCTCACAAGTTTGTCTTGGAATTCAAATGAGATAATATATAGTAAAGGGCTTTGAAAACTTTGAAGTGTTGTATGATAGCTATTATTGGTATAAAAATCATAATGATTATTATTATTATTAGGGATTAGCCTCTGACACCATCTCTGTGATCTTGGGCAAGACACTTCCCATCTTGGGGCTTTTGTTTCCTCATCTGTAAACTGAGGGATTGGCCTCTAATGGCCCCTAGGGTCCCTGCCAGCTAAGTTTGTGATCTTATGATCCAGAACCCTACTGATGCTTAACAGCAGAGGTCAGCACTGAGAGCATTGGATGGAAGTGATAAATTCAAACTTGATAAAAAGGAAACAACTTTACAGTAAGAACTACCCCTCCCCCCCATCTCCCCAAGTGAAGTGAGCAGCCTTAAGAGGATGGGGGGGCCATCTTACTGACTGCGTAGGGGGTATAATAGAGGGGATTCTTGTTCAGGTTCAGCTTAGACAGCAGCCATGGAAGCTCCTTCCCATTCTGAGATCCTCTCATTCCAAAGTCATACTGGAAATCTTTTGGGTTTGGGTGGGCCCTGCCCGACCTTGCAGGACCCAGCCTTCCTTGCCTGCCGGGATGGGGCCAGTGTATTGCCATAGCCAGAACAGTGGAGTCAAAAGACTTGGGTTGGAATCCCAGCCCTGTCATGACACTGTGGATGTGTCAGTAAGTTTACCTTGCATGGACTCAGTTTCCTTATCTGTAAAATGAAAGGATTGGGCTAGATGACCTCATTACATCCTCTGAAGCCTTGAAGGCAGTCTTGAGTAGAGGTTCCGTGGCTAAAGTAGCATTTATATTATATGAAAGTAAAAAAAGTAAAAGAAGGAGTTAAGGGAATACTAGCTTAGAGATGTGAGAGGCTAGAAGAGAGGAAAATGTGTTTTTCCCCTTTTAAGCTAGGGAATTTTAAAATTGGAAAACTAAGAAAACAAAAAAAATAGAATGTTCAATTAAATGTTAAGAAAAGGTTGTTGTTCACTGATGACTAGTTTCTTTGCATGACCCCATTTGGAGTTTTCTTTGCAAAGATACTGGAGTGGTTTGCCATTTCCTTCTCCAGCTCATTTTACAGATGAGTAAACTGAGGCAAGCAGGGTGAAGTGACTTGCCCAGGGTCACCTAGGTAGTTAGTGTCTGAAGCCAAATTTGAACTCAGTTCTTCCTGACTTCAGGCCCAGTACTCTATCCATTGTGCCACCTACCTGCCCAATGACAATAATAGTAAATATTTATAGAGTGCTTTAAGGTTTGCAAAGTACTCTATAAGTATATTGTAGTGCCTGGCAAATAGTAGGCACTTAATGAATGCTGATTGATTGATTGGTGAAGGCCATCTCAATTTCCTGCAATTACCCCAGGTTTGAAGGAATCTTGGATAAGACTTTGAAACCCTTTCCAAATGATTTACCTGCAGCCCCCACATGTGTTGGACTCCCTGACCAAGCCATGGGAGGTCTCCTCTCCTTTATCTCTGGGGAGGGGTTTGCTTTCTTGGTACAAGAGCTGGAGAGATAAGATATAACTGCAGTTGCTTCTTGGGCACCTGCTGCTTTCAAGGAGAAAGGAGGATGTGTTAACTTATCTAATTGGGATGCTTTTTGTAACTAGTCTGGCTCTCCATACATTTTATCTGTACAGATTATATCCAGGGATTCCAAAGAAAACAGAGCCCTTACAAATACTCCTGCCTGAGGTTCCTTGATTTGGATTTACCCACCTGCAAGCTGAGGGATGGAAGGAGTGGGGCCAGTCTAGTGGAAACATGAAACAGCCCAGTAGCTGCAGAGGCGCTCCTTCTCAGCTGGTTTTCATGGAACCATGAATTGGGAGTTGTTTGGGAGCAAGAGGAGACCTTTGGATGGGAGCTCAGCAAAATCGGGTCTCAAGTGAGGAAGGCTAGCAGGAACCCATGAAACCCCCAGGTTGTCCTAAAAAGCTGTTTTTTAGCTTGTTATTTTCAATCGGCTCCCTTCCCAAACTTTTCATAAGGTGCGATAATCATTGTTTCACCTACCTGGTTTGAGCTTTCCCTTTCCTTGAGATATCCTTTGCTAGAGAGACCAGTGACCCAATGGCAGAAGACAAGGTGGAGATCTATCAAGCAGATGTATGCCCCCTTTGCTATTCGGTTGTTTCAGTCATGTGTCTTACTCTTTGTGACCCCCTTTGAGGTTTTCTTGGCAAAGATACTGGAGTGGTTTGCCATTCCTTCTCCAGATCCTTTTATAAATGAGGAAGCAGGCAAACAGGGTAAAGTGCCTTGCCCAGGGTCGTCTGGCTAGTACGTATCTGAGGGAAGATTTGAATGCAGGTCTTTCTTTAGTGGGGCTGTAGGGAAGTAGATTGACCCACTTCTTCCAGGAAGAATGAAAACTGAGGCCTAAGGTAGATTAAATGACTTTCTCAAAGACCCAGAACTAATAAGTAGTAGAGCGTGGATTTCATCACATGTCTCCTGACTTCAAATCTGTTCTTCCAACTTCAAATTGAGCTGTCTTCACTGCCCCACACTGGCTCCCCTTAGCTAGCTAGAAAGTGATGGGTGTGGGAGCCTGGGATGGCCTGCAGTTTCTAATCCCTGCTGATGCCAGCAGTGAATTGGCCCAGACAGGTATGTTTTGCTTCTGCACAAAGCAGTTTGATGGCTTGTCTTTGACCTTTCTTAAATTGATTCTCCCAGTTTGGGCTTTTGATCTTCATCGAATAACCTTATAAAAAGCAAGAAGAAATAGCTGCAATATCTCAAGCTTCATCTTCTTCCAGATGATTTCCGAGCATTCCTGCTCATGCCTTTGAGCTTAATCCTGGCTGAAAAACTCATCTGCTCCCTCTGACCTGACATCCTTGATCCCAGGGGCTGCTTTCTAGCTTCCAGTCATGAGAAGGGTATTCGAATGATTCATTTGCCCTTTGCAGGAATACTTATTCCAAGGAACTGTCGCTGTCGAAAGATGTGAGAGTTGTTGAATGTTTTGTTATTGGAAAATTTAGCTTTATTGCTGATTTGTGGCCCTGGTGGGAGTTAACTTTTTTTTTTTTTTTTTTGGTGCATTTCTCTTCAGGCCCTACTGGGTTGGGAAGTAGAACATTGGGGGATCCATAGGAATCTCTCAAAAAGCACTAAAGGGTGTTCCCCATCTTCCTTAGCATCATGGTGCAATGGAAAGACTCTGGATTTGGAGTCAGAAAACGTAAGTTCAAACCCCATTGACCGAGGATGAGGCATTTACTTTCTTTGGGCTTCTCAAGTTGTTCCTGTGTAAGGCAGGCAGGCAACAAACATTAAGTGCTTCCTATGTGCCTAGGACTGTGCTGAGTGCTACAAATATAAGCAAAAAGAAAGCTAGTCCCTGCCCTCAGGGAGTTTACATTCTAATGGGGAAAATAATGTAGAAAAGTGAGCTGAAAAGTTAGGGTGGGAGGGAAGGTTCCCATGCCAAGGCATGATAAGATGGCAGATTCTAGAAAGTGCTGTCTTGAATGCAGTCTGGACAGGAATGAAAATGGAGGCTCCTGGAAGTAACTCACCAGTGGGAAATGGGGGTTAGTATGGGAGGGATATTCCAGTATTAGAAGATCCTGGGCGATGAGGGAAGTTACTTGCTGAGAAAGCACCTTGGACAGTCATAAGCCTAGCTGGTTGAGTGAAGTGTGGCTGGCATAGGCTCATCCTCTCACCTGTAGAATGCTTGACCAGACTCTCTTCTCACTCTAAATCTAGGCTCCTGTGGCCCTAGGTTCCTATGGAGCCCATGTGGGTCATTTCAGTTCAAATCACTTCAGCAAATTGTTCAAGGAATGTTGTGTTCTAAGGATACATTGACTAAAAAAAAAGGTACTCCCTGTCCTCAAGGCACTTACATTCTAGCTGAAGGGATACAGAGTGTGTACCTATATACAAAGTACATTCAAGTTGATACAAAGTAATTGCAAGAGTGAGAATTGCTGGTGCTGGTGGTGGTCAGGGTGGCATTCACGCAGCATTCCAAATATCACTGGTATGAAGCCTGTGTGGTGGTGCCTCCTGTGATCCCTGCTCCTGGGGAGGTTGGGACTGATGGGGCACTTGAATTTGGGAATCCTGAGTGGCTCTTGGGTTAAAGCCATTCTGGTGTTCTTAAATTCAGCTCCACTATGGCGAGCATCTGAGAGTGAGGGGCCCCAGGCCGCCTGAGGTCAGAAATGCAACAGAGCTTTCATTGTGATCAGTTGTGGGGTCAGGCCTGTGAATGGCTACTGTACCTTCAGCCTGGGTGAAGCAGGCGATCTAGACTCCAGCCTGGGAAGGAGGGTGGGGGGAGGAAGCTTGTGTCCTTTGAAAATTTGACTTGAAAGCTAATTTCTTTAAAAAAAAATTCTTTAGAAAGGAAAATGTTTTATTTTTTAAGAAGCAAGCTTTATCAGATACCTGCTGGGTATAGAGCTCTGTGCTGCCTATAGGTAGTTGTTGTTCAGTTGTGTCTGACTCTTCATGACCCCATTTGGGGTTTCCTTGGCAGAGATAGATACTGGAGTGGTTTGCCATTTCCTCATTGGAAACCGAAGCAAACAGGGTTAAGTGACTTGCCCAGGGTCGCACAGCTAGTAAGTGTCTGAGGCCAGATTTGAACTCAGGAAGATGAGTCTTTCTGTCTCCAGGCTTGGTGTGTTATCTACTGCTCCACCTAACTGCCTAGGGGCAGGAAAAAAGACAAAGTTTCATATAGGCCCTACCCATGGGGAGCTTACAGTCTAGGGTGGGGATAAGGCACAAACAGATGCCCAAGACACAGTATTGTGGTTTCAATGCCTTAGAGAGATGCAGAACAAAGCTCTAAATGGAGCACCTGTGGTTTGAGGGGTGAGGTAGGCTAGATCAGGGAATTTATGTATATAGAAAAAAATCAGCTGTGATTTTGGGGGGGGGGCATGATCTTGACTGAGCAGGTCCCCTTTGCTCATTGCAAGTTAATGTAAGAGAGATTTCAGGGCATCTGTCTTATTTATTTATTTGGGGATCAGGGCTGTGGTTTCACTGGTGTCAGGGACTCTTGCCTGGGACACTGAGAGGTTGGGCTGTGTCAAGGTCACCCTTGGTGTGAGCCAGAGGCCAAGTTGGGATTTGGACTCATGCTTTCTGACTCCAGTTCTAATTGTGGCATGTTTTAAGAGACATTCAGATGTCTTATGTTAACATAAGAAACAGGTCTGAGTATGACTAGTAACTCAAACTAGGTCAGCAAAGTGTTTCCTAGTGGAAAATCTAAGACCCTTGCTTAATGACTAGATTATTAGTATATCAGGGGGCTGTGTGGCCCAGTGGATAGAGAATGGAACTGGGAGTCAGGAAGACCTGAGCTCAAATCCTGCCTTACTTGCTGTGTGAACCTGGGTAAGTCACTTCTCCCTCAGCCTCAGTTTGCTCATCTGTAAAATGGGGATAATGATCATCCCGACCTCACAAGGCTAAGAATATTGAATGATATAGCCTGTGTCAAGTGCTTTATAAATCTAAACTTCTGAATTAAGTGTTAGTCATAGGAGGTGTTTGTAGAATTATGGAGAGCTCATCTGCTACCAGGCCGTCATCTTACAGGTGAAGAAACTGAGGACCAGAGAGTTGAGGTGATTTGCTCAGGGAGAGGGCATGGCAGAGGGAAGACTCAGGCCTGGGTGTCCTAACAAACAGCCCGATTGGCTCTTCCCATTATCCCATGCTTCCGTGGCTGGGAGTGCCTCGCAGGGTCCTGAGAAGAGTTTATAACCTTAGTTTTTCCTAAGCATTTATCTGTGTTTTGTTGTATTTCTATTTGTTAAAGATTTTCTAATTGATTTTAATTGGGTTTGGGCTCAACTTGAGAGTTGCTGAAGCTTCAGTTTGCCTTAGCTTTCCTCACTCGCTGTATTACGCTGTTAATTCATTGATCATGCATTCCCACTAAAATGCTTCCATTTTTTCAGATGAACTGGTTGCTTAGCTATGAACTCCCACACTTATTTATTCTTATGATGTTGGTTTTTTGAACCCATGTTCAGCCTTTACATTTATCCCACTGAATTTCATCCTCTTAGATTCAGCTCAGTGTTCTGGTCTGCCACAATCATTTCTAATCCTGACTGTCGTCAAAGGTGTTAGCTACTGATTCTTGATACTTTTTTCAATGACCCTACACTGCCTTGTGGGGAGAAGTAGGAGCAGAGTTGAGAAAAACACTGTGGATTGGAAAAAGGAAAATTAGGAGCAAGGGTAGATGAGGGATAGTAATCAAGGTCTGAGAATGTTTCATTTAAATATATTCCAACAAAAAATACAACAATGGAGTGAACAACAATAAGACCCTTTATTATTTTCACACAGTAACTTGATGGGCAAGCGATAAGGTGTGTAATAGGGAGAACCAGGGATCTGTAGTCATAAACTGTGAGTTCAGAATCTACTTCTGATGCTGTGTGACCATGGACAAGTCATTTAACTTCTCTAGTGATTGGAGGTGGGGTTCTGGATCCCCAGGGGATGGGGAGAGGAGAGGAGCCCTCCTGAAATCCCCAGCTCCAGCCCTAATGTCTGCCAGAGCTGGATTGGGCACCTCCTTCCCCAGAAGATCCTTTCCATGAGGGTAGACTTCCCAAGTTGGTATGGGCAGCTTTACTTGTCTAATGTCCCTAGTACAGTAAACAAAGCTTTAGCCTGCTGGTCCTTTGAGAAATCTTCCCTCAATGTGACTGATCCCCGCTCTATTGGCTGCCAGCTGGGGGGCCATTTTGAATGAATGAATTTTCAGCAGCAAAGGGAAGAAGAGGGCAGTGTCATATTGGAACCTCAGATGGCCTTTTCTGCTCCTCGCGCAAATACTTCTCCCCTTAAAAGCAAAGTCAGCATGAGTGGGCTTTGGGAGTTCAGAAACCCTGGATTCCTCACCTGTGTATTTCTTCCTCCACATCTGGAAGAAAGAATTTGCTGGTAACTGGAGTCTCTCGGGGTTGCAGTTGTGGTCAGCTGTAACCTATTCTCCAGTAATTGCTGCAAACCTGCGAAGTATGTAGGCTGGTGCACACCAGCCAAAGGTTTTGCTTTCCACATGGCATCCTTGTCTGGAAAGTGTGGGGGCGTGGAGACATTCCATCATGATCTGGGCATCAAAGACTAGAAATGGAGACTTCTCGTTCAGTCTTGGATAAAGCTACTTGTAGGAACCTTCATATGGAAATAAGAATTTGGCTCTGGGGGTTTTGGAGGGGTGGGTAGAGGGATATTTGGCTCCTGTTATTTATTTTTCTAATGTGAGTTTGTATCAGGGACTCGGTGCCAAAGCACATGTTGAAAACCTTTTTCGGTATCTGATGGTATTATTTCCCCTCTGTTCAAGATTTGGAGCTTGTGGAAATATTTTTGAAAAACAGAAACCCAAACCATGGGAAAGTGTCCAGCGCCTTATTCATTAGGCTTCTTTGCTGATTACAATAACAGCGCTCACTATTAGCAGAAGCACGAACTGGGAAATGGATTTTGGGTTTTGTGAAACATTAACGGCTTGAAAGTTGTTCACCCAGCCCTTTAGCCCAGTTATCTGATAGCTCGTGAAGAGCCTCCAACTCATGTCTCACAGAGATCTCTTGAAGGAACCAGGAGAAGGGAAAACTCAGGGAGCTAGGGCATTTTTCTGTATTTCGAGTGCTGTCACACTTAATAGGAATTTGATTTATTCTGCTTTGTCCTAGAGGTGAGAATGAGGAGTGCTGGGTGGAAATTGTCAAGAGGTAAATTTCAGCTTGAGGTTGGGAAAAGCTTCCTAACAATCAGAGATCTCCTAAAGTAGAAGCAACTGCCTGGAGGCAGTAGGCTTGCCCTCCAGGTCCATTCAAGGAAAGGCAGAATGAGAACTTGCTGAATTGTGAGGATTCCTGGTCAGTCTAGTGTTGTAGGAGGCAACCTCCAAGCTCCCCTCTTAACTCTGAGAGTCTGATTCTGGTGTGTGAAATGTGATTCCCTAAATCTATGGAATTACTAAGACATTTGCAATTCCCTTGAATATTGGGACTTTCCCTCTGTTGCATTTACCCTGTCTGTAGCTTGTTGGCGCATTGTTTTTGAGCCGACTTTCCCATTAGACCATGAGCTTCTTGATGCTTAGGACTCTTGCCTTGGCACTTGGCATAGTGGCTGGCATATGGTAGGCATTTAACAAATGCTAGTTGACTGACAACTATTTTCATCTTGAACAGAATGGACACAATAGGTCAAACTACCCCAATTTTTGAAGCTTGCAAATGGGTTCTTTCTAACTCTGGAATAATTCCAAAAAGCCTGTTCTTCTCAGGCAGTGTAGACACAGTTGTGGCTTGCCTTAACTGTGTTCAGGGTGAGAAAGATGAAGTAGAGGCTTTCGTGATGCTGGGTTGGCTGCCACTTGGGTAGGTGGGGGAACGGGAATGGGAACCGTCTTCTGGAGTGTGGCCATTGAGTATCCAACCAGGTAGCTTCATATTTTGACTCATCAGTCTTTCTAGCTTGGGACTGTACTCAGATGTTTTTGCACTGCCAGTACCTTCTGAGTTTTGGCACCTTGGGGCAAAGCCCAGGTGCCCTACCCTCATTATGGCTTAGGACAGGAGTAAAGGAGGATACAAGTGAGATGGAGCGGGGGGGGGGGGGGGGGGGGGGGGGG
>NW_020954625.1:16039153-16044356 GCF_900497805.2 Vombatus ursinus | reverse complement strand
GGGGGGGAAGAACTTCCCTATTAGTAACTGAGGAAGTGCTTTTGGTAGCACATTCTTCCAGGTTTGTGAGGAGTGTGACTGAGTAGAAAGATGGTGGCATCTACTGTTGTGAAAGAAAAACTGAAGTTTGTTTTTTTTTTTTTTAAATAAAAATTAATTGCAAAGTGACTCTGAGAATGATTCCAGTGAGTAAGCCACTTTGGTTTTGGGGTGGTCAGAAGATTTCAGGGACAGAATGCGATGAAGCAAGCTTCTAAATTTCCAAATAGCTGGAGCTCCCTTAAAGATTTTTGGGGGGCAAAGAGCAGATATCTGCTGTTCTCTGCAGTTTGGTAATTTTGTATGTGTTGGCATTTTTTTCAGCTCTAACTAGTTTTGTAAGAGACTAAAATAGCCCAGAAAAAAATGACCAAAAAAACCCAAACTGTTTCCCCAAGGAAGTGCTGGACACTTTGAACCTATCAGACCTTGAAGCCTGATTTTATACACTTGAGGAATATTAGCACCTTGTTTTCAGTCGGTCACTGCTCATAGGGCCTAGTGTTGGATGGAGCCTTCAGCCCTCTCTCTTTACCTCTGACAGAACTGGGACCAGAAGATGTGTTGGGCAGCTATTCACACATTGGCCTGGGGCCTGATCCCATGGAAGCTATGTAACATACACTTAGAGGTAACTTGGTTCATGTCAAGATGGCTACTCATTCTATCTGTCCGTGAAAGAGACCCAGTGTAGCGTCAAAGATAATGAACTTGGACTGAGAAGATGTGGGTTCCAATCCTAGCTCTTTCACTTTCTAACTATGGGCAAATCATTTAAGTTCTCTGTGACTGGGTTTCATCATTTGTAAAATGGGGAGAATAATGCTTAGATTACCTACCTCATTGGGATGTTAGGATGATCAAATATGATTTTGTTTTGAAATCTTTGTAAACAGTAAGTTGTTAAAAGTCATATTTATTGTCTTTATCTTTGTAAATATTTTAAAAATGTTGTGTATAAAAATATAAGTAATTGCTATTTCAGGTATTCATCTCCCCAGTTCATTTGGGAGTTCACTTCTGAATTTATCACTTCTAACATGTGGGTCCTGATTTTGTAGGACTGGTAGGATGGCTGGAAACTCCCACCGTTTTCTCCCTTTCTGTGCCTTCTTAAGTAATGGTGGTGATGAAGATAATTTGCATGTGTGTAGAATTTGTAGTTTGCAAAATACTTAGTATACGTTAGTTTATTTCTTGAAGACAGAGACAGTTTTATTTTTTTTTTGTACTCCCAGTTAAGTACTTTAAAAATGCTTGTTGATTAATTGAGCCTAACGAACCAGTATAGTTGAGTGCAACGGGGTTATTCCCATTTCAGAGATGAAGAAACTGAGGCTGAGAAAAGTTAAGTGACTCATCTAGGGTCACCCAATTAGTAAATATCTGTGAAAAGATTCAGACCCAAGGCTTTCTGAGTTCAGTTTGAGCACACTATGTCCTGGGTCAGACCACACAGCCTAGAACAGGGGTGGGGAACCTGCAGTCTCGAGGCCACATATGGCCTTCTAGGTCCTCAAGTGTGGCTCTTGGACTGAATCCAAACTTCACAGAACAAATCCCCTTAATAAAAGGAGGACCACATGTGGCCTCGAGGTTGCAGACTTTCCACCCCTGGTCTAGAAGGAGTAGGGGTCAAGAGAGCCTTGGCTTGATTTACCTGAGATGGGTAGAGGGTGTGGGGTTCCTCTGGGTAAGTAAATAATTAGGTACTAATGTGAGGTTGACTATAAAGTCAAAAGTAACATTTGTTAACTAGATTAAAAACAATCTAATTGTGAAGTCCCCACTGACAGTCTTGGTTTATTTAATATAGTGAAGAATGATCATAAAAAATTATATCTTTGGAGCATTTGAAGGTTTTACAAGGTCCTTGTCTTATAACCCTGTGATCTAAGTAGTGCAGGAAATATCCCCATTTTATAGATGAAGCAACTGAGACAGGGGTTAAATGACTTATCCTAGGTCATACAACTCTTTAGAGGCAGCTGTGTAGCACAGTGGGGAGAATGCTGATTTTGGAGACAGGAAGACCCGAGTTCAATTTCTGTCTTAGCTGTGTGTGCCTCATTCAGCCTCAGTCCTCTACCTTTGGGGTTAACATCGGTTGTAAAGATTAACTGAGATGATATATAATCTTTCTCTGTGTAATATATGTTATATATTACATGGGGGACATGGTATAAGACAAAACTAGACTCTGTGGAGTAGGCTGGGGATGCTGTAGGAATGCAGAAGTCAGAATCCCTGTTTGGGAGGAAATTCTAGAAGGCTGCATGGAGTAGGCAGGGTTTGAGTTGGCCCTTGAAAGTGGTCTTGGATATGAACTGCTGGAGGGCAGTGAGCCAGTGAAATTGGGCAGCTGGGCCAGGCCCCTTCTGCCCAGAGGAGAAGGGAACTTGCAGATAGAAACAGCTATTATGATTGCTAGATATCAGCCCTGGTGGCACAGTCAAAAGGACCATGGATCTAGAGTGAGGGAGTCTGTCAGGGAGCATTTATTAAGCACCCACTGTGTGCCAGGCACTGCGCTAAGTGCTGGGGATACAAAGAAAGGCAAAAGCTGGTTCTAGCCCTCAAGGACCTTGCAATCTGCTGGGGAAGACAACATGTTAAGGAAGCTGGAAAGGTACATGTGGGTGAGTAGGTGGTGGGACCATGTGGGGAATGGGGGTGGGGTGGGGGAGATGATGGAGAAGCCCAGAGGTGTGCAGCTGAGTGTGAAATGAAGAGATGGCTGACCCTCCTTAAATGAAGGCCCTCTCTGGGCCTCAGTTTCCTCATGTGTAAAGTGCAAAGGTGGATTAGATGGTCTTCAATGTCTCTTTCTGCCATGGATCAATATAGGTGCTTAATAAATGCTTATGGAAGGATTGAGTCTTAGCAGGACCTGATGTTAGCCTTATTTGACTTCTTTGAGATGGGTGACTGTCTTTGTCTACCTCACTATAAAACTCCTTGGCCCTTATGCTTAAGCTCTTTAGTGTCTAGCTGTCCTTGTGGAAGATGTTAGTGAACAGCCTTGTTTCCTTGAGTCAAAGATGGAACCCACTGGATGGCAGGGATGTAGACAAAGATAGACCTTTTTTTTTTTAAGTTCCTCTCTATGTTCTTGTGGTTTATATATTATTCAAGTAAACTTGTCATTAAATCAGCTAGGTACAAAGCTTCATGTTGATGAAACTCTGCCCTTGACGAGCCCACCGTGGGCAATCAGTGGCACAAGGATGGGAATGGGGATGGCAGGACAGCAGGAATCTTATGTTGCTGGAAAACCTCCAATCTTTCCCAATCTCTAACCCTGCTATTGAACTTAGATTTTTGTTTTTGGAAAGGTGAATTGCTTTTTATGACAAGAAGAAAAGCATGGTTGCTGTTGTCACAAGGCAATATCTCTGTCCTTTGGAATGAGACATTGAATGTCATTATAAAGCCATCTAATTAAAACACAAGAAAAAGTGTCCTCATCCTGAGAAGGCTGACTACTTTCTGTTGGCCAAGGATGCATATTTTTGGTTACAGCAGCTCATGAAGCTGTCGGCTGTGGTTCAGAATGGTTCTCACTGTATTGGGGATCCAAGGAAACCATGGATCTTTTCTTTCTTGCTTCCTAATTAGATTCTCTTCCATCCATTCTGTAGAAAATCTGGCTAATTCTGTGTTAGGAGGAGAAGAATCCTTAATTTATCACTATTAGTGCAGTTGTTTGGAAAGCTGATACTCTAATCTTGTTGGGATATTTATAAGCAGTGTCTGCAAGGGTTGTTAATTCGCCATTTTACATTTGACTTGCTCTGGACCTCCCCCCCTCCCCCAATCACTGGCACGTGGGCTCTTTCTTTCTGGTGGTCTCTCTTCAGATGACTCCCTTTTGTCCTGTCTGCTTCTGCTACTGTGCCTGCAATCGGGAAGATGTCATGTGTAAAGAAAAGAAGATGTAAGGTGGGGGCAGTCCACTCCTAGGTACCAACTTGCCTTGCCTATGTCTTGGGGCTGGTTGGAGAATTGAACAACAGGGCTGCCCTCCCCTACCAGACTCCCTGACATAGTATTCATGCTCCAGAGTGGTAGGAAAAGCAGTCTTGAAAGGAACAGTGATTGTCCCTTTAGTGTATTCACAGAGTTCTGACTCAGCAGTCATTAGAAGACCTTTCATCCTCAAATAGGGCAGCCCTCAGAGTGATCATGTTTTGGAGAAAATGATCTTTGGGGAGGGGGAGGTGGGAGGACCCTTCCATCACACAGCATTGAAAGCCACCTGTCCTCAGCTAGTATGTACTTGATAGGAATGCAAGTGAACCTGGCCCCTGGGGGAGGAAGGCCAGAGGGGGACGCTGTATTTATAGATTTGCATGTCCTTTCTCTGGATAGAATATAAACCTCTTGAGGTCAGGAACAGTTTTATTTTTTTATCTAGGTGTCCCCATGGAATAGCGCAGTGCCTGGCACGTAGCAGACACTTGATAAATACTTGTTAATTGACTGATTAAAGTGCATTAAAAGGTTGTTCTCAAGTAAGTTAAACAATCTTCTTGTAATCTTATACTATTGATTTGCTTAGCTTTAAAAAATTTTCATTTTATTTCCAGGTCTGATATTTTTCCTTGCCCCCCTCCTTCCCTCTCCCTTCTTCCACCCCATTGAGAAAGCAGGAAAGACAAAGCCTGTGACAAACATGTATGGTCAAGCAAAAAAAAAAGCCAGTACCTGGCACATGACCCATTTGAGGTTTTCTTTGAAAAGATGCTGGAGTGGTTTGCCATTTCTTTTTCCAGCTCATTTTACAGATGAGGAAACTGAGGCAAACATGGTTAAGTGATTTGCTCAAGGTCACCCAAATAGTAGCTCTCTAAGGCTGGATTAGAACTCAAGAAGATGAGTCTTCCTGACTCTAGACCCAGCACTCTGTCCACTGTGCCACCTAGCTGCCCTTAAGCTTGCTTCTGGAATAAAATTGGGTTGGTATGGAGTTTTCTTAAGCTTCAGCTTGTATATTCCCTTCTTTTCCAGTTGAGTTGTATCCTGGGTTCTTCTTGGGCCATGAATGTGGGAGGAAGTTGCAGCAGGAAATTGTTGGCTTCTTGTCTGCACCACAGGGAAAATGACAAGGGGAGAAAGAGAGAGAGAGAGAGAGAGAGAGAGAGAGAGAGAGAGAGAGAGAGAG
>NW_020954625.1:16031085-16039143 GCF_900497805.2 Vombatus ursinus | reverse complement strand
GAGAGAGAGAGAGAGAGAGAGAGAGAGAGAGAGAGAGAGAGAGAGAGCGAGCAAGCAGATTCACGGCCGACATCTTGTTGGATGCTTTGCCTCAATCTTAATGAAATACAAATGTGTCCAGAACAGTCCACCACTCCCCCCCCCACCCCCCGCCGAGATGAAGAAAAAAAATATTCTTAGTATGGACTAGTGGGTGTAATTTGACTTTACATGTATTATGGTAAAGGATGTTGCAATCTTTTGGCAAATGTAGAGGAGATGTTGATTCAATATCAAAATCTCCAAAGGCTCTGGAATCCCCTCAGGATCATTATTTGTTCACGTATTTGCAGGGCGGCTGTCTCTGGGTTGAAATCCTCCTGTGCCTTGAGGAGTTGAGTGGAAGTAGAGATAGGCCCACAGATGCTTGTAATGGTGTCAAAATCTTGGAATAACAAATCTGCTGGTGATTTTTTTTCCTTCTTCTTCTCCAAATAGGTTTATTAGATTGTTTCAAAAAAGATTAGTTCATTTTGGGTCATCATAAAGTCAGATATTTAAACTGAAAAAAAAAAACTCCTTATCTCAAAATATAAGTGTCTAGGTGGTATGGTAGATAGATTACTAGACCTGGAGATCCAAGACCTGAGTTAAAATGGTCTCAGACACTAGCTATATGATCCTGGGCAAGTCACTTAACTTCTTTCTCAATTTCCTCATCTCTGAAATGGTGATAATAATAGCACTTACTACCTTCTAGGATTTCTATGAGAATAAAATGAGATACTGTTTGTAAAGGACTTTGAAAACCTTAAAGCTCTATAGATATGCTATATTATTATTATTATCATTACCTTTTTAGTACTTTATTCAATTGAGATTTATTTTCTTTTCACAGATCATGGAAGAGACAAACACACAGATTGCTTGGCCATCAAAGCTAAAAATTGGAGCGAAATCTAAGAAAGGTATGTCTTTCTATTCAGGGGAAGATTGCTGATTTTGATGAGCAGAGGCATAGAAATGACTAATTTTGTAGTTGGACTATCACCTTCCTTTAATTACATAACACTGGTTTCTCCCCTTTTACCAGGAAGCAAGTTCATACATTGGAAGACCTTTGTTTATTTGGGATTACAGTAATTTGAGGGAGTATGCTACATTTCCCCCATAATTTTCATCACATGCAACAATTACATTTTTATAGACTACTATTTTAATGGAATCTCTGGATGGCAAATGACTGTGGTATCTTAGAGTTTCAAATCTGCCTAACCAGAGGTGAGAATTTTTAGGTATTGTCTGCCAATTGATATGGCTCATTTAAATATATGACCTTCTGCTCTGTCCTCCATATGTTTTCTTCTTAAGAATCACAGAATGCAAAGATATGATTTAAGAGTCATGGAGTCTTAAGAAAGCTTTCTCTTCCCCAGGGGGATATAGGCCTAAAGAACTAATTTACTCTGATTTTCCTTTCTGGGTGTGTTTCTTACCCTTCATCATTCAAAGGGGGATTGGCAACGTCTGGCATTTTCCTCCTGGTCATCTGTTTTTCTGCCTTGTAATCTCCTCGTAGTCTGTGATAGATGGTGTTCGGGGCTGGGGTAGGGAAAGGATGTATTTTCATCCAGTGTCTACACAGGAGGCTGTGGGACAGTGCAAAGAGGACTTGATTTGAAATCAGGAGACCTGGGTGCAAATCCAGTCTCTGCCCCTTATTTTCTCTATGATATTGGAAAAGTTACATAATCTTGTGCTCCAATTCCTTCAATTTTAGAATGTGTTCGTTAGACCAGATGACCTTGGAGATCCCTTCCATCCCCCAATCCCTGACCCTATGAAGTATCCCACAGTAGAGTGGAAATCTCTGCTGTTTTTCTCTTTTCTTCATTTATTTTGCAATATTTATTTTTGGTATAGATTGCCAAGAGCAGTCTTGGGGAGGTGGAGGGGATGAGGGGGGTGGGAACTCTTTTTCAAGTGAAGGCTTCAGTTCCACCTCATTCTGTGAAAAGGAATTTCGATTCATGTTTTTCTTTAATCTTATTGCCTTACACGAAATTTGGAGTGAAACAAAAAATGTTAGCAATGAATTTCCAAATGAAGCATAGCTTTTTAAGAATAGTTCTGTCTCCCCTTTTCCGCCCAAGGTCTTGGATTTATTGCTTTTCCTTAATCCCCCACCATTGAGGACCCCATGAGTATAATTTTCCCAATGATTTCTTATTTATTTCTGGTTCTGCCTTTATCTTGGAAATCTGATTATACAGGGTGTTCCAAAAGTCTTAGTTCAGTTTTAAGCTTTGAGAGCTTAAAGATTTTTTGAGCACCTGGTGTGAGGTTTGTAATGGTTGCCTGATGTCCATGATGCCCACTAGCTAGGAGTTGCATTTGTTATGGCTCTGTTGACAGCAAAAGTTTGTTAAATTGGATTAAATTGAATCTGTTGATTGAGTGTTGGTACCAGCCCCTGGATGGAATGGAATCTTGTAGCAACTCAGGCCTGGTGCCTTTTAGTGGTGATAAAGACCTAGGAAATGGTGCTTTTAAATGCCATGAGGAGATTTGGTGAATGTAGCAGAATGTAAAAGCCTCCACTTGGTAGAGAGGTGGTGGCCTATGGGTGTGCTATGTTGCATTGCTCTCACATGTGGTGCCTTCCTTGGTCAGTTTTACTTAACTTTTTCATTGTGGCCAGGGAGGGTTCATTGTGAAGGAAGTGACGGATGTTAAATGAAAACAACCCCCGGCCCCTACCACAAACAACACAGAAGGCTTCAGTATGATCAGATTGTAGAGATAATGCCTCCCTGCCTTGTTAAACCATAGTTGTAAGCTACAAAGAACTTAAGAGAGTATTTTTTTCTAACCACCTCATTTTATAGAAGGGAAAACTGAGGCACAGAGAAGTTACTTTAGTGAATTAGCAGTGCTGGGCCTGGAATTGAGATCTTCCTATCTATCAGGGGTGGTGAACCTGCAGCCTCCAGGTCACATGTGGCCTTCTAGATTCTCAAGTGCAGCCCTTTGACTGAATCCAAACTTCACAGAACAAATCCTCATAATAAAAGGATTTGTTCTGTAAAACTTGGACTCAGTCAAAAGGCCGCACCCGAGGACCTGGAAGGCTGCATGTGCCCCTTCCCCCCCACTCCCCGTTTTACTACACGGCCTAGGTAATAGGTCAGTAATAGCAAAAATAACATAACAACCATAATACTTGTTTTTGACTTAAATATTCCAAAAGCACTTTACAAATATCTCATTTTAGCCTCAAAACAATCCTGGGAGGTGCTATGATTATTCCCTTTTTATAGATAAGGAAACTGAGGCTGAGAGGTGATTAATGACTTGCTCAGGGTCACATAGCTACTGAGTATCTGAGGCTAGATTTGAACTTAGGTCTTATTGACTCCCATGTATTGACTCCACTCATTCCACTTTACCTTTCTTTGCTCAGGGCACGTGGTGACTATATTTGAAAAGGATACTATGGTTTTATCCACATAAGGAACTCTTGGTATGGGAGTGCCCTTCACCAATATCTGTGACTCAGTAGATAATCCGTAAAGGAGTAAGCATGGGGCAGTGCAAAGAACACAGACTCGAAGACCAGAGTCCCTGGGTTCAAATTCTACCTCTGACATTTCCTCCCCAGGTGTTGACCCTGGCCAAGTAACTTAGCCTTTCTTGCGCCTCACTAACCTCATTTGTAAAATGAGAGGGTTGGACTCAATGGCCTCTGGAGGCCTCTTTCATCTCTCCATCTACTGTATGGTCTTAGGCTCATAGACATGGTGACTTGCATCCCAGGTCACACAGCCACTCTCTGTCAGGGCGGAGGGGGGGAATTTGAACCCAAGTCTTCCTGTCTCCAAATCCAATTCCCTCTCCGTTATAGCCCACTATCTCTTCAATTCAGTGTTAGGTTAATAAAAGTCAGGCCAGCTAGGTGGTGCAGTGGATACAGGGTGGGGCCTGGAGTCAGGAAGACCTGAGTTCAAATCTGACCTTGAACACTTACTAGCTGTGTGACCCTGGGCAAGTCACCTAAAAAGTCACTGGAGAAGGATGTGACAAACCACTCCAGTATCTTTGTCAAGAGAGCCCCAAATGGGGTCAGGAAGAGTCAGACAGGACTGAGAAGGACTGAACAACAGAACAAGATAAAAAAAATTCATTGTTAGATAAGTGATGAGAAAGCCCTCTGCCAGTAATTCCAAATGATTGCGGGATCCTCCGTTCTGTCAGCTCAGCCTCACCTTCTTTTCCTCCACTAGCACGAGAATTGACTGAATCTGTTGCCAGGATGATGTGAAAGTATTGTTTTCGAGCTGTGAAGACGTTGGGCGGCATTTGTCAAAGGACTGACGTTGAGGCTCGGGCTCCAGCTGGGCCACGCGGAACTGCCCTTGCTGTTTGTGATTGGTTTTGTCCCAGCAGTGAGAGGATCCCGGCAGTGCATTTGAGGGCAGTTAGTCCCCTGCACACATGGTAAAAGTTAACTTCTGGCCTTGCGCCTTCCGACTGGCCCCGGTTGGCCCCAGGCCCAGAGACGTGGCTTTATTTCTCAGTATGTAGGTAGTGCTGTGAATGTACATGGTGCTGTATGATGAGTGAAATGTGCCAAAAAAATAAAAATAAAAACGACAAAAGTCTGCCCCGGGGGCATTTACAATCCCAAATTCATAGGGGCCAGCCTTATTACTTAACTGTGCAGCTGCGCTCCTTAAAGCTGACACTATGGATTCAGACTGCTCTTGGCAGGCATTTCTCATATCTAATTCTGTATTTTAGGAAAGGTCCAATCCAGAGATGAAATTTGCTTGTCTGAAATTTGCATTCAGGAAAGATGGAATGAATATGCTAGGGGGAATCTTGGGGGGCTGGTGAAACTGAGTTTTTTCTCTTTTTTTCCTTCCATTGTAAAAGTCTCAACTCCTAACCCACCTTTATCTCCCCAAATGTTATTCAAGAGACCCGTGGAGGAAGGGTCCTATATTTAGGGGCCCCTGCTCAGGTCTTGAACTGTAGTTCAACTTCAATTCTTTGTTTTTATGGGAGCTTTTATATGGTATGCACACTCAAAACCCATAGGTAATCCTCAAACCCAGGTCATGAGATGTGCTGTGCCTATGGGATCATCCTCAATTGTAGTCTTTATTTTTCTTGTGTCAGGATTCATAAAGCTTTCCTGTGTGAGCCTACTTGCAATGAACCAGTACTGGAGGCAAACTTCTTTTCCCCCTGCCCTGCCAGGATCAGCCCCATTTACTCTATGTTAACATCTAGCAAAAATAGCAGCAATACCACTGACATTCCTGAATCATCAGCAGGCTTACACGACACTTTCTATACATCATTTCATCTGATCTTGGTAACCACCCCACCCGCTGAGGTACAAACAATGGATATTACTATTCCCATTTGACAGAGGGGGACATGGAGGCCCAGGAAAGTTAAGTGATTTTTATGGAGTACCAGACTGAGTTGACATTTCCCCCTAGCTCTCTCTTGAGTACAGGACCAGTCCTCTTTCCTCTGGACCATGCTCTTTCCTTATTTTCGTCTAATGGATCTACTACTCTGGTAAATTGAACTGATGGGAGGTTTTTCTCCCTAGTGGAAGGACTTGAGAGTTGTCTGGTAACTGGAAAAATGAGAAGCAAAAGGCCTAAATCATCCATATTCTGAATGATATGACCCAGAAGGATCATTGGCTTTAATGGGGGAAAGACCGCCATCTTCTTTTGGTCTAGAAGAGGTCATTTCTGGTAATATAACTTTCTCTCCTTTGATTTGTTAACTGAGTTGATCATAATATGAAATTAACCCTTTTCTTCCCTGCTTAGGTTATTAACTTGCCCACAAGAGGTGCCTGTTAGGTCCTTGTCAGATAAGCCGATATATCTATTGACCCATTAACATCAACAGGACATTTGTTGGGAGTTTTTCTAGTAAGCCAGTGATGAATTTCCACCAAGCTTTTTTAAATTTTCTCTGGGGGACATGTCACAAGGAGGGGGGCAGTGTTGCTCAGTAAGTAGAGAGGGAACCTGCCTCAGATTCAGGAAGCTAGCACTCTATCCACTGGATCACCAGGCCAGCTCAGCTTCTTGACCCTCCAGCCTAACGTAAGAGAGTAGCAGAGTGTAGTAGACACTTGGGTTTGGGGGTTCAAATCTTAGCTTTGCTACCAAGACCTGGGTAACCTAGGATGAGTCCTTGATCTTTCAGGGCCTTGACTTCTGTGTCTGTGAAATGGGGATGTTGGACTTGGTGACCTCTAAGCCTCCCTCTAGCTCTAACAAACCCTCTCACTTTATACATAGCAGGGTTTTGAGGAGGAAGGGACTTTTGGCAGCATCTTTTCCAACTATCTCATTTTACCATCGAGGAAGATCCAACCAAGAGAGCTGAAGTTACTTGTCCAAAATCACCCGGTGACTTAGTGGCTAAATTCATTTAAGATCAAAAGGGTCTTTGTCAGAGGACCTAGGTAAGAAGAGCTAGAATAGCTATTGGCTTGTTCTATTGGTTATTTCATTGACCGGGAGGTGAGGAATTTGAAGAACTTTTCCTAATGTCTGAAATTCAGAAAAGATTTAATTTGCTTTGGATAAAACAGAAAAAATAAGTATTTTCTTATCAGAACCCACTTAATTTATGTCGGCAGGGGGAGCAACATGACTGTCCTGGGCTCAGAATTAAGAGGATTCCTAATAGCTGTGTGACTCAGGGCAGGTCACTTAACCTGAGCCTCAGGAAGTGCTCTAGGTTCTGCCTGCTGAGTTATAGGCAAGTTGTGATTTGTCTACATAGAGACTGAATGCTTTTAAAAAGAGAAACTAATTATGAGGTAATTAAAAAAAAGAAAGAAATATATAATAACGGAGTCCTTCTTAGAGACAAAATAAACCTACCTTTGTTTAAAGAAATATAAAATATATATACAATAATAAGTATAGCAATCGAATATTCATCTAGCACTTTTGTAAAAGCATTTACATATATTATCATTATGATTTCTTTATATGTATTATTATTATTATTTGATCCTCGCAGCAAACTTCTGAGGCTTATTATTACCTCTGTTTTGCAAATGAGAAAAAAGAATAAGTTGGAGAGAGGTATTAGGTAATTCACCTACAGCTCCAAAGTAGATTTTCAGACATAGGTCCTCTGAGTCTAATACTCTAATCAGCATAAAACCCAGCTACCTCTAATGACTTTTTAATCTAAAATTTCTTTTTTTTATTATGAATTTAATAATCTTCACCAAAACACGAACATTTCCATGTATAGAGAGAAACAAAAAAGATTGTATATGAAATCATGAACTTCCATTGTGTATTTTTTTTTTCAGGTACACATTAATTGTAAAGGTAGTAACAACACTACTCTATGTTTTTTTCCTTTTAATTTTCTTATATGTATATTAAAATATTTTTGATACTCTTTTATTTTTAATATTCATTTTAATTGATTTCTTTTTTATATTCACCAAACTTTCTGCTAGTATCCCTCTTCCCTCCCCATCCCATATAACAAATAATATCTATTTAAAAAGTTTATTATTTATTTATAGGAATAACATATTTTAAGGGAAAAAAAAGAAAAAAATAGCAAAACTGATCAGAACCGTGGAAAAGTCTGCAATTATGTTCAGTGATCTATACTTTTGGACCTCCACTGCTGTAAAGGGGAGGGCTTAGGGTATCTTTTCGTGTGTGGGACCGTGCTTGTTCTTAGTCATTTTGCAACATTCACTTTTGGTTATTTAGTGAGTGATTGCTCTTTCATTTACATTGTTGTAGTCATTGTGGCTGTTGTTTTGTGATTGTTCTTTCGTCATTGTGTCTATTGTTTTGTAATTGTGCTTTCATTTACATTGTTGTCATTGTGTCTGTTAGTTAGTGATTGTTCTTATCATTTACATCGTTGTAGTCATTGTGTCTGTTGTTTTGTGATTGCTCTTTCATTTACGTTGTTGTCATTGTGTCTGTTATTTAGTGAGTGTTCTTATCATTTACATTGTTGTAGTCATTATGTCTGTTGTTTTGTGATTGCTCTTTC
>NW_020954625.1:15847655-16030985 GCF_900497805.2 Vombatus ursinus | reverse complement strand
TCATTGTGTCTATTGTTTTGTGATTGCTCTTTCATTTACATTGTTGTCATTGTGTCTGTTGTTTAGTGAGTGTTCTTATCATTTACATTGTTGTAGTCATTGTGTCTGTTGTTTTGTGAGTGTTCTTATCATTTACATTGTTGTAGTCATTGTGTCTGTTGTTTTG
Organism: Vombatus ursinus; assembly: GCF_900497805.2. Classification (NCBI taxonomy): domain Eukaryota; kingdom Metazoa; phylum Chordata; class Mammalia; order Diprotodontia; family Vombatidae; genus Vombatus; species Vombatus ursinus. Next base: position 16,030,819 of record NW_020954625.1, on the reverse strand, counting down.
TGATTGCTCTTTCATTTACATTGTAGTCATTGTGTCTGTTGTTTTGTGATTGCTCTTTCATTTACATTGTTGTCATTGTGTCTGTTATTTAGTGATTGTTCTTATCATTTACATCATTGTAGTCATTGTGTCTATTGTTTTGTGATTGCTCTTTCATTTACATTGTTGTCATTGTGTCTGTTGTTTAGTGAGTGTTCTTATCATTTACATTGTTGTAGTCATTATGTCTGTTGTTTTATGATTGCTCTTTCATTTACATTGTTGTCATTGTGTCTGTTATTTAGTGATTGTTCTTATCATTTACATTGTTGTAGTCATTGTGTCTATTGTTTCATTGGCCCCACTTATTTCATTCTGTATCAGATCGTGTAAGTCTTTCTAGGCTTCTCTGTATTCATCACATTTGTCATTTGTTACAGTATAGTAATATTATACAACTACATTCACATACCACAGTTTGTTAAGCTCTTTCCCAATGCATGGACATCCATTTTGTTTCTGGTTCTGTGTCTTAATTCTTATATAATTCTTGGCATTTTTGTCCCCAGATGACACTCTAATGGAAAAGAAGGCATGTTATACATAAGTTTGACACTATAATACTTCCATCAGTGAAGCACAAGTGGGGCCTCATAACTTAGATAAAATGAGGGTGATACTTTCTCTTGAAATTGTAAAAAAAAAAAAAGACTAAGTGAAATCATAGCATATTTGGAAAGAAATGCAGTTTTATTACTTACAAGAGAACAGTGAATTTGAACACAATTCCTTGCAGTTGCCAAGATGAAGTCCTGCCAAGTCAGCTTTAATAAACAGATAAGAGGGATGGGTAATGAAAATCTCCAAGATTGGTGTGTCTGAGGTGCTGCCTAATAGTTGGAAACATTTCTTCCCCTTTAACAAGGTTACTGATTCTCATAGAATCTTCTTGATACTATTTGCTGAGCAGACTTTTCTTTATGGATGAACTTGGGTAAATTTTAGCTGAGTCCTGATCTTGTCTAAACTGTTATAAGGAATGGAAAGTCTTCCACTTTCTCTGATTCTTAAGATTTTGGAGTGAGAAGGGACCTTTGACAGATCTTATAGGTAAGATCTTCCTCTTACAGGTAAGGAAATGGACAGAAGAGAGGGGAAAATGACTTGCTTGCAATCCCTCAGAAGGCCTCTCAATTAAGAGCTAAACTAAAGGAATAAGAATAACACGAGGATCATAGGATTGTAGATTTCAAGCTCGAAGGGACCCTAGAGACCATCTGGTTCAACTCCTTCATTTTTCAGTTGGGGAAACTGAGACTGAGAGAGGTTAAGTGTTTTGCCTATAGTCATATAGGTGAGTGAAGGAGGATTTGAACTCATATTTTTGATTCTAAATCTTTTGCTCTTCTTAACGTACCACATTGTGTGTGTTACACCACTTTGTGTATGTTATTTCATTTAGGAAAAGAGATCATAGGATCATAGTTTTAGAGCTGAAAGGGATGTTGGAGGTCATCAGGTTCAAACCCCTTATTTTACTGATAAAACTGAGACCCAGAGAGGTGTTTTGCCAGAGGTCACGTGAACAGTCATTGACAGAGCTGGGATTTGAAACCAGGCCCTCTGACTTCAAATCCAGCAGGCTTTGCACTGAGTCATGATGTTTGACAGCTTTATGAGGTAATTGTAAAATTGTGTCCATTTTCCAGATTTGGAAACGGAGACTCATTTGTTTAGGTGACTTGCCAAAGGTTATGGTCAAAGTCAGGCTTTACTGACCTCAAATTCAGTGCATTCTCTTCTATCAGGATTGTCCCAGGGTGGGCAGGCATATGTATTACTGGATAAGCTATGTGACATGCTTGAGTTTGAGAGGGACTTGGCGTTGGATTCTCATTCATATTCTCTCTCTCTCTCTCTCCCCCTCTCTCTCTCTCCCCTCCTTCTTTCTCCCTCCCTCCCCCTCTTTCTATCTCTCTCTGTCTCCCTCTATCCAGAGTAAATAAGAATTACCAGAATTCCAAGGTATTTTAGCATTTTTGGTAAGATGCCATCAGTATAAGCGGAAATGTAAGGACATCTTAGACTAAACTCCCCCAGCTTCTGTACCCAGCCTCCACCTCATCCCCACTACTACTGTTCCTGTCCCCCTTCACCTTTTGGCTTCCTCTCTAATTTTCCCACCTTATGGGAAAGGCTCCTATTCCTTGAGGTACTTTGAGGGTGCAAAGACTAAAGGCATTGCTGGAGGTAGGAGGAGCTCATCTCTTTGACGCAAAGCTTTGTGGTTAATCTTTTAACATCTTTTTGTAAGCAAAAAATCGGGATGAGAGTGAGGCTCCTTCCATTCACAGGACTGGAGGGCAGTCAAGCTTTCCCAGTGGTTCTGGGTGGGGTGGGAATGGGAGGATTGGAGCGAGGCTTGGTCTGGAGGGCTTTGCAAAGTCTGGGCTTTAACCCACAGGATCCCTGAAAGGGGAATTTATATTAGAAATTGTTTGTTGAGTTTGAATTCTAGTCTGCTCCTGGGTGGGCCTGAAACTCTGACCTGAATAGATTCAACTTCCTGGCAGTTGTGGTGTAGATTTAGAGCTAGGAGAGATATTAGAAATCATCTATTCCCACTTTCCTTATTTCACAAGTGAGAAGTGGGTCCCCTCAAAGGAATACACTCAGTTGATCACAAGCATTTATTATGCACCAGGTACTGTACTAATGAAGACTAGAGTGGAAGACTCTTTTCCCTCAAGGGAATTAAATATCATTCTAATTTATTTCAGCAATTCAGCTCCTGGGGATTTAATTACCATTGATATGCTGGTGATTCTCAAACCCCTGTCTTCTGCCCCATCCTCCAATCTTGCATCTTGAACTTGATGTCTAGTAGACATCTTGAACTCAATATATCCAAAAGACTACTCATTATCCTAAAGGTTGTAGGGAGTGACTTGAGTTTTTTTTTGTAGGGGGTGCCATCCTCAAGTCAATGGGAATATCCTTTGGAAGCTGTGTAGAGGGTGGATTGGAGTGGGGAGAAAATTGATGCAGGGAGCCTAGTTAGAAAGCTCTTGCAAGTAGTCCAGATAAGAGGTGTCAGGGCCTATGAATAGAGAGACTGAGTATGGTGGGTACTAAGGTTGGTGGTGCCCAAGAGAGAAATAAGGAAATCTAGGGAGGAGAGATTACCTAGAAAGACGTGGTGGTCGCCAACATCAGGTGCTGCAGAGAGGCCAAGAAGGGTGAGTATTGAGAAGGAGCCATTAGCTTGGGCAGTGACGATTTCTTTGGTAACTTCGGAGGGAACAGTTTCAGTTGCATTAGGAGATCAGTCACTTTACCTTCTGGGTTTCAGTTTCCTCATCTATAAAATGGAGGAGGGGTATGAGACCATGTCACTCCAAGGTTACCTCCAGCTTTAAATTCAGAGCTCTTTGATTCTATGAAAGGCAGTGACTTATCAATGGTAACAAAGGTTCTCAGTAGTATGAGTGAAGTCATTCAGTATCCTTTCTAATATACCACAATGTGTTGGATAGATAGTGAAGAGATTCACTCACCTAGACTGGGACAGAAGAAAGTAAACTCCTTGAGGCCAAGAATAGTTGCTATTTTTGTCTTTTGCATTCCAAGCTTCTGGCACATAGAAATCAGTCAGTCAACACACTTTTATTAAAGGCCTACTATGTACCAGACTCCAGGTGTTTAGGAAATTATGTTGAGGTGAGTTGAGTTGAAGTGGCATCTCTGTGCTCTTGGGCCTGGTGTTCGTTTCAGGGAACATTGTTGCCAATTCCCTCTATGGCTTGTCAAAAATTGAACTCCATTTACAGATAATCTGTGACCCATGGAAACCCACAAAAACCCAAGAAGTTGAGTGATGGTGAGTTAGCTCCCCAGCTTTGGCTCTGCGCCTTCCGTAGATAACCTTGAGGAATTCGGCTTCTTCTCAGCAGAAGCCAGCGCTGAACAATTAGGGAACGAAAACCACAATTAGCCGTGTAAATATTTCACGTTTTAAGTTTATGGCCGCAAACCACATTAACTGGTCATTAGTGGCTTATTTGCTCATAGATTTTTAGCAGGAAGTACCATTCTCTGGATTTGTCATTAGACCAGCAGCTTGGTCTGAGTGGCAGCCCCACAGTGAGTTAGAAAAGGCTTGGAGTTATGCTTCATAAGTGAAGCCCTTGGATAACAACAGTCTTGGGAATTGTTTCTTTGGATTTGACTGGGGCAGAAGAATTTCTGCTGGGCATATTGGCCATGACAATTCATTTGACCACCAGATTGCTGGGGGTGGGGAGGGGAGTGGCTCAGATCAAAAGCCAAGAATGGAAGTATTCAACTGACGGAAGCATTGCCTTTTGGCTGATGTGAAATCTATCTCTCTGAGCCTCAGTTTCCTCATCTGTAAAACAGGGAAGACAGCAGTTGGAAGTGGTGAGATGGATAGAGTAGTGGACTCATTACCAGGAAGACCTGGTTTAAAAATCCCATGTCCTGACCCATATCCTGCTACTTATTAGCTTTATGGCTTTGAATGAGTCCCTTAACTTCTCTGTGTCTCAATTTCCTTTTCTGTAAAATGGGAACAGTAAAAACCAAGCAGGATTATTGTGAGGCTAATGTGCTTAGTAGAAGGCTTAGGAGAACTTTAAGGTATTATAGAAATGTCTGTCTTCCTTATCCTCCTCCTCGACTCTCAGTATTGTTGTGGGAAAAGCTCTTCGTTAGCTGTAAAGTCTTCTCAATTTTAAATTGCTTGGGAGCTGTGTAGACCATGTGGTTAAGTCCTGGCTCCGTGAAATCTGAGCCAGGGCAGTTGTACTTTCTAGGCCTGAGTTTACTCATCAATAAAATGAGATCATTGTTTCCTAGAGTTAGAGGGGCAGCAGGCTGCCTGCTTTCAGTTGGCTCCACTGTATTCACTGGTTTTGTGAACTAAACAAACAAAGGGGTCGCATTGGCTGACCTCTGAAGATCTTGGTTGGCTCTGACTGCTTCAGAATTGGCCAGTTCCTCTTGCAAGGAGGAGGAGAGTATATGCTGTGAGAGGGCCAGTCTCTTGCTGGGGCAGCCACCCTGGGTCACCTCCTGCTTCCTAGTCATCTCCCTTTTCTCTTTACATAGCCCCAGGGATTGTCCAGCCTTCTCTCTTCTTAGCTTCTTCCCAAGGAAAATTTCTGCCTAGTCCACCTGGGGGTAAAAAAGGGAATATGTGTCTCCAACTTCTCCCCTGCCTTCTGAATCGTGGCACCAGCCCTTTCTCGATTTTCTGTAGGTTTTTACTGCTGTGTTAATAGGGGAATCCACATGAGCCAGAATAGCAATTCATGTAGTAAGAAAATTCAATAACAGAATTGGTGAAAGTTGCAGAGTCTTAACAAGTGTTAAGAGTTTCATTGTAAAAATTCCGCCTGGTGTAGGGAGCTGAGTGGGGACAGGCCATTGATCACCTTGGTGACCTGATAGGGACCCGAACCTCTTTGGGGATTGTGTTACAGAGACCAGTGAAGGCTGTGGATGCGCCCATTTCACTGATGCTGCATCAGCAGGAGTCAGTCTTTGTGTTGGGCCAATCAAAAGCAAAACAGGGGGCTGGACCGCCTTCCAGCTCTTCAACTCGGATCCTGCGATGCCTTCTGATTCGAATAGTAGGACTCTGACCTTACTGGCTATAAAAATGACTCCTGTTGTTATTTGGCACAAGGCCCTGTAGGGGGCGACAGAGGTCCACTTGGCTAGCAGTCCCTGGGTCCCTGAAGGATCCATAGTGAGAGCACCTATCTGCAAGGTGGGAGGAAAACCTGGACTTTGGGTCTGCTCCTCAGGCTCTTCATTCTTCACACTGGAAGGCCCTCCTCACACGGGGCTCTGAAGATTCTGTGGCTCTTCTGCTCTTTAACTGAAAAAACAAACTTTTTAAAAAAATTAACAAGCATTTATTTTCTTTCCCTCCATAAAAGAAGAAACCCTTGTAACCATTATGCATCATCAGGCAAAACAAGTCCCCGTGGTTTTTGTGTCCAAAGACATGTTGTCTCCTCTGCACCTCTGGGTCAGGTGGCGGGGCACCTGCTTCATCAGCAGTCATCTGTGTTGATCAGCATTCCCATTTCCCCGCTCTGGTTCCTCCCTGCAAGTAGGGGATGGGGAATTAAGACTGAGAGAGAGTGACTTTGCCGCATGTCACACAGATCACAAGCGGCAGACGAGGATTTGAACCCGGTTCTTTGACTTGGGTCCAGTGTTCCCTTCACTGCTGTCTGCCAGAGCTTCCCCAATCAGGCCTGTCAAGCTATTCTCCAGGACTGAAGAAGTTCTGTCTGCGACTTCACTCAGGGGGCTGACAGCCCTTCCCCTTCCTGTTGCTGTGAGGTTTTTGGTGCTCCATGATGTAGAGAGGGGCTCTTCACCATTTTAGCGTCGTGGACCCTTTGACAATTTGGTGAATCCTAGGGACTCCTTCTAAGAGTCAGGTTTTTAAGTACATAAAACAAAACATGTAGGATTACAAAGAAAACCTAAGGTTAGTGAAGATAAAAATGGCATTTTTTCCCCATTCAAATTCATGGACTCCTTGAAATCTGTAACTGGAGTTCAGGTCAAAGAACCTGTGATAGGGAAGGCTCCCTCTTGGGGCGAGGATGCAGCTAAGTGGGTGTGTGAGATGGCTCTGGCCGTGCCCGTCTCTCCCTGCTGTATTTGGACCTAGCTGTTTTCATGGAAGACTGGAGAGCTGCACTACACTTTCCTAGTCTCCTGGGGATGCGCTACTTTTCTCTCTATTTCTTTGTCTTCCACTTCATCACTGTCTGTAGGCCAGGAAAGTGGCAGAATTCAGCGTTTGTTTACAGGTTTATCAATAGCTATGAAATGATTTTCTTCAAGTTTGCCTGCAGTGCCAGCTTTTACCAGCTCTGTTTTCTGGTGTTTTTCATGAAATGGTCTCCTTAATGAAGCCACTTCAATTGAACTCAGAGATGTGGCTTTTCATCAGGATTATGCAGCAGTTTTGGTACTATCTTGTGAGATGTAACCAGGGATGGGCTACAGGAGCTTTGTCCCAGGGTGTTAACATGGTATCAGATAGGCAAAGGCAGGGCAAATTCTTCTCTGTCACAGCCTGGAGACTGATATCACAGTATGTTGTACCATTCTTGCCTGCCTGGTGTGGTGCAGAGACTCCCCAACCCCAGGCAGACCTCCAGCATCCTGTCAGCTGCCTTCCCTGCACACTCTTCCCTTTGGGGCGCTGGCAAGCTTCACCGAGTGGTGGACTGACACTTCTTTTGGCATGACTACGCTAGAGGTGAGACCATCTTTTGCTCTACCCCTACCCACCCACCATGTTTTTGCCCCATTTAGAAGAATTCCTGGTCATAGTCTGGTAGTAACCAACATATTTATCAGTAGATATTAAAGTTGTGCCAGACATGAAGGACCACCTTCTCTTCCCTGGTCAGTGACCGGAAGGACAGTAGGCATGCTGTCCTAACCTAGAACCAAGAAAAATCTAATAGCAACTTTTTCTCAATCAAATTTCAATCCACAAAGTAGTTTTCTTTTCTTTTTTTTTTTAATCCTTATCCATCCTCTGAAGGTAAAGATCAAATGTGCCAAGAATTGAACTAGGTGTGGGATGTGTTGTGCTCCTTTCCACAGGATACAGACAGAAAAGGGACCTTAGAGGTCATATGTGGAACTCTGGAGTCAGACGGCCTGGATCCCAAGTCCCACTTCCACGACCTTCAGCAAGTCACTTGATTTTCTTTCTTTCTTTCTTTCTTTCACTTAAACTTACTAGCTGTGAACTCATGGGAGGCCCAGTCTGCTGGGCCAGACTTCTTCAGTATCCCCTTTTCTTAAGTGATGGGTTTGGACCAAGGTTCCTTCTGGTTGTAAATTCTTTGAGTTCTAAACTGACTCACCTTCCGTCCTCATCTGTCCAATGGGTACAACATAGACCCCCTTTCCAGGTTAGTTGTGAGGAAGATGCCTCACAGTGTTCACAAGTGGGGTTAGGGTCATGGTTACCAAAGCTCAGAGTTTTCCCACATCTCCCACTATAACTTGAAGGTTTTATCTGCTTAGCTGGCCCGGGAGGGGGTAGGGTAAGGGGGGTGGTGTCTGTGTAACAGAGGATAGAGAGAAGCGTTGAGGGATGTGAATTTATTTTCCACAAACAAAAATATTTGACAAAGACTCGAAAGTATAGAAAGGATGAACTTCCCTGGTCTTTCTGGAAAGACTGGGCAAGTGATTGTAGATCCCAGAATTAAAGAGACGCTGGAGGATGGGACCTAAAGGCCCTCAAGTCCAACCCCTTCTTTTAGAGATGAGGAAAGTCAAGTCACTTGCTGAAAGTCGTGGAAGTGGGAGTTGGGATCCAGGCCGTCTGACTCTAGCATTCCACATATGATCTCTAAGGCCCCTTTTCTGTCTGTATCCTGTGGTGTTTGGCTTCCTAGTTACAGATGAGTATGAGGTTCAGAGCATGTCTTTGCCTTCCTAGTGTCCATAGGACCAGAGGATCTGGAGCCAGAAAGGACCTTCCCAATGATCTAACCCATCTCCTTTATTTTATATGTAAAGATAAGGCCCAAGTTGGGGAGAAGGGATTTGCCGAAGCTCATGCAGGAGGTAATTAACTGAGCTGGGATTCGAACCCAGGTCTTGTGATTCCACATTCAGTGCTTCCCGCACCATCCTCCACTGCCATTCAGGTGTGGGATCCTCCGTCCTCTTCCTCCTGCTCTCCTCTCCCCATTCTCGGCTTGGGAAGGTTTGTATTTTTCCTTCTTAGTGGAAAGGAAGGTGAGTTATACCATATTTATTAGTCCTGTTTGTAAAAGTGGAAGGCTCACTGAAAAATGTCTTCATTTACTTGTGATCAACTCATCTTTTTAAGTCACAGTGAACATTCTGCAGTTCAGGAGTCTGTTAATTAGCTCAGGGACCCCTTCAGCTTCACTGTCTCGGCTGTTTTTATAGTGATCTGTGTAAATTAAGGAGCTTGGTGTGCAGAGTTAAAATGCCTTCTTTTTCACTAAGTTTACTCAAGAAAATGAAAAGAATCTTCTCAGAGTTATTCCCCAATTGACAAATGGTCAAAGGACACGAGCCGTTAGTTTTCAGACAAAGAAATCAAAGCTCTCTATAGTTTCATGAAAAAATGCTCTAAATCGCTATTGATTAGAGAAATGCAAATCAAAACAACTCTGAGGTTCTTCACACCATCTGATTGGCTAAGACAACAGAAAGGGAAAATGACAAATGCTGGACGGGATGTAGAAAAGCAGGGACACTAATAGTTGTGAAGTGGTTTAATCATTCTGGAGAGCACTTTGGAACCATGCCCGAAGGGCTATAAAACTGTGCGTACCCTTTGACCTAGCAATGCCATTACTGAGTCTGTATCCCAAAGAGATGAAAAAAAGGAAAAGGACCTATTTGTACAAAATATTTTTAGCAGCTCTTTTTGTGGTAGCAAAGAATTGGAAATTGAGGGGATGTCCATCAATTGGGGAATGGCCGAACAAGTTGCGGTATATGAGTGTGATGGAATACTATTGTGTTACAAGAAGGGTTGAGAGGGATGGTTTAAAAAAATCCTAGAAAGACTTATGTGAATTGGTGTGAAGTGAAGTGAGCAGAACCAGGAGGGCCTTGTACACAGTAACAGCAATATTGTTAATGATGACGGGCTGTGAAGGATTTGGCTAGTCTGATCAAGATACAGCCCAGACAATTCCAAAGGGTCCATGTTGAAAAATGCCATCGACCTCCAGAGAGAGAACTGAGGCACTCTGAGTGCTGGTCGAAGCAGACTTTGGCACTTTCTTGGGTTGTGTATGTGTATGTTTGTGTGTGTTCCTTTGCATCATGGCAAAAATGGAAATATATTTTGCATGATGTCACATGTGTAATTGATATCACATTGCTTGACTCCTTAAGGGGTGGGAGAGGGAAAGAGGAGAGAATTTGAAACTCAAAATTAAAAAAAAAAAGAATGTTAAGAAATTTTAAAAAATGTAATTGGAAAATATTTAACAAAATAAATTTTAAAATATATTAAAAAAAACCTAGAGTCATCTGCATGTACTGATGAGACATCAGAGTAAGACTTTTCTGGATGATCTTGCACACAGGTAGCACTTAATAAATGTTGGTTGAACTGAAAAAAAAAAAAACCTTGAAAACAAACAACCTTCCCCACTGTGGACTTGAAGAAGGGCCTTGTCCTTTGGCCATGTGGCCTGTGCTGGTCCTGGAATCTGGAGTATCTGGGACAGTGTGGTATGGTAATAGGAGCGTTGGTTATGAGTCAAAGGGCCTGGTTCAAATCCTTGCTCTGTCACTTGCTTCTCCTTGCCTCAGTGGCCTCATTTGTAAAATTTGGGAGTTGGCTTGTTGAATCTCCTGGTCTGTAAGTGCTGGGGAGGAAGGGGAGCATGGGATTGGAGTGGTGTCCTAAGGAATGGATAGTGTTGCACTAGGAAGAGAAGTAAGGCTTTCCAGGGAGGGGATGTGGCAGGAGCAAAGATCTGGAGTTGAGAGAGATGAAAGACGGTGTATTCCAGATAGCGGAGGAGTGAATCTTTCTGCTCTGGAGGGCCCTGTCATTGTCAGAGGGAGGAGAGGGGAATAGTTATCATGTGGCCAGGGTATGGAAGACCATGAATGCCACACTGAGCAGTCTGAACTGTATTCCATAGACTCTTCGGTCACTGAAGGTGATGGGGCAGGGGGATCACATCCACTTGGTGTTTGAAGAAGGTGAGTCTGGCAGTGGTGGTCGGATGGAGTAGAGTGGGGAGAGGGTGGACTTAAGGAGGCTTGTTAGACAGCTGTTAGAGTAACCTGGGCATGAGGACCTTGGTAAGGTGGTGGTGGTGAGTACAGAATTCAAGATCTGGTGGTGTCACGGAACTTCAAGGTGAGCTAATCCAGCCCTTTCATTTCCCTGAGTCCAGGGAAAGGACTCAATGAGTAAGAGAGATGTTAGAGGCAGTTAGGCGCCATAGAGTGCTGGGTGGAGGCACAAAGACTTGAATTCATATCTGACTCCACACCAGCTGTGTGACCCTGGGCAAGTTACTCAAAGGCCTCAGTTTCCTCATCACTAAATAATACTAGTGATGATGATGATGATGATTGATGATGATGGCAACGGTGGTGGCAACTTGAGAACTGTGAGGGGCAAAAGGGCAGAATACATTTAAAAAATGACTCTGGATTATTGTGCCTGGATGACTGATCAGTCAGTAAGTCATTATTAAAAGTACCCCCTACATGCTCGCTATGATAGGTACTCCAACAGATAGAAGGAAGGAGGTTTCATTTTATAGGAGAGGGCATGTGCAGGTTTATACAAAATAAGATAATGTGTGTGTGTGTATGTGTATGTCTTGTGTGTGTGTATGCAGGTACTAGCACTGTGGAAATGAGGAAGATAGCCAGGTTGAGCTAAATCTTGAAGGGAGTCTAGAGGCAGAGATGAGGAAGGCACGCATTCCAAACATGGAGGACAGTTGATGAGAAGGTGCAGAGAGGAGATGGAATTGTGTGAGGAAGAACAAGATTGCTTAGACCAAAGTGTGTGTGAAAGGGAGTAAAATGCTGGAAAGTCAGGCTGGGATCAGCTTGTGAGTGCCTTTAAATTCCAAACAGAGGAATTTGTGTTTGATCTTAGAGGCAGTAGGGAGCCACTGAAGTCTGTTGAGCAGGGGAGTATCCAACCTGTCCTTTAGAAATATCCCTGGGGCAGCTGTCTGAGAGCAGGATGATGTCGTTGCAAAGGCAAGGTTGGTGACTGACTTCTTTGCCCCCGTGGTTTTGCACAGGCTGTGTGTTCCCCAAGACTACCATCACTGCCCCCTCTCCTCCTCCTCATAGGCTTTCAAGCTTCCTTCACAGCCATGCTCAGCTGCCTCCTCCTACAGGCTGCCTTTCTTGGTCTTTCAAATTGTTAGTATTTTCTCTCCCACTTGAAATGACTGTATGTACTTTGCATCAACTTTTCTACGTACACGTTGTAAGTAGAATGGAAGTGTGTTGAGGGTCCAAAATATTTTGTGTGTGTATGTGAGTATGTATGTGGATGTGTGTGTGCATGTATGTATGTGAGTATATGTGTGCATGTATGTGTGTGAGTGTGTGTATGTGTATGTGTGAGTATATGTGTGCATGTATGTGTGCGAGTATGTGCGTGTTTGTGTATGTGTGTGAGTATATCTGTGCATGTGTGTGGGCGAGTGTGTGCGTGTGCATGTATGCGTGTGAGTGTGTGTGTGTTCCCAGTGCCTGGCATGGCACCTGGTTCAATAAATATTTGTTGTATTGAATTGGTTTGGCAGAAAGGCGTTGACATTCTTTCCCCAGTTAAGACTTTCCGTGCAGAGATTTTCTCATGTTCCCTAGCGACTGACCAAGTGCCTCAATCATGACTGGATTTTCTGTAAAATAATACTGTAAAGACGTGGTGGAATGATTTAGGCAGCCCGGCAAATCCAGGGGGACACCTGGTCTGAGGCATCTGTGGAAGCACCCCCACGGCTCCCCTGTGCAGATACAGGCCCTTGGCAGAGCGTCCAGGCACACTAGGTACTTGTCAACAAAACAGATAAATTTGTGTACGTAGAGAGAGGAGGGGGAGGGGAGGGGAGGAGGTAAGAAGCCAGGGAGGGCCTGGAACGACAGGACTGTAGGAGGAGCGCGACCTGAGCAGGTGAGGACCAGGGGCCCAGGGCTCCCATGCGCTGGGGGCTCTCTCCAGGCCGCTTGGGGATCCTTGGCCGCTAGCAGCTGGTGTGGTTTTTACCAGCGCTGCGAGAGGATCACGTTGGGGAAGGGCCTCAGCCACGCCATCGTTCGGGGCCTTTGTCAGGGCTGAGTGATCCGAGCCAAGCGGGCAAGAGCGTTTCAGTGACTCGCAGCGGGCCCTTAACTAGTTTGCCTCATCTTCTTGACAATGAGAAGTAGAAATGTTTCACTCTCAGAGGAGCCCTCCCTATAATCACTTTAACAGCTGATAGAAGGAAAGCCCTTGAAAAACTTCGCCTTTTTGCCAAAGAGTATAGGCAGTGGCAAGAAGGTGCCTCGTTCACCCAATGATGCAGCAAACGTGCCCCTTTCCCCCCAATATTTTCCTGAAATGATATCAACACTTTTCTGAACCAGTGACTGGAAAGCATAATTCTCAATATGGAAAGCCTGTATTCTCACTGGATTTCCTTATAAAATCAGGGTGTGTCCTATGCAAACATTTGTGTAGCAGAGGGCACATCTTTGCTGTGTCAATGGTGGCAACAGAATGGCGGAGTGCTCCTCTGCATGCTTTCAGCATGTTGCTTCTGGACACCATCTTACTTACCCCTTAACTTTCCTGCTGAGTCGTATTCTCATGGCTAGAGGCCAGTCATCAGAGCTTCATTTTTCTCCCTGAAATGCAGACATTGTATCTAGAAGAGAGGCAGAAGGGTGAGATGGCTAAAAGACTGGCCCGCCTTGGATCCAGGAAGGCCTGAGTTTAGTTCCTGCCTTTGCCAACTTCTACCTGTGGGACCCTGGGCAAGTCACTTACCCTCTAAGTGTTCCAGGCAACACTATAGGACTTTGTAAGTTGCAATTGAGTGGCTGATCTGTGTACCTCAAGGGAGTTTCCATGCTGGGAATTCACTATACTCATGAAATTAAAGGTCCAGGTGCCACTTCAAGTTTATCTATCTGTCCATCTATCTGTTTATCCATCTGTCCACATATCCACTCACCCATTAATCCATTTATACATTCATATATCTATCCATCCATCCATCCTTTCTTTTTCCTTCCTTCCTTCCTTCCTTCCTTCCTTCCTTCCTTCCTTCCTTCCTTCCTTCCTTTCTTTCTTTCTTTCTTTCTTTCTTTCTTTCTTTCTTTCTTTCTTTCTTCTTCCTCCCTCCCTTCCTTCCTTTCCATCCATCCATTCATCCATCGCATTTAACTATCTTTTTTTCTGTATATAGTAGTCTTTACCCTTTGGGACCAAGCAGAACAAGTCTAAGGATGGCTAGGTGGTTTAGTGGATAGAGTTCCGGGCCTGGAGTCAGGAGGACTTGAGTTCAAATCCAGCCTCAGACCCTTACTAGCTGTGTGACCCTGGGCAAGTCACTTCACCCTGTTTGCCTCAGTAGGTTCATCTGTAAAATGAGCTGGAGAAGAAGTATCTTTGCCAGGAAAGCCTCAGACAGAGTCACAAAGAGTCAGACATGGCTGCAAATGAATGAACAGCTTCCCTGCTTACCGTGGCTTTCACTTCCCACGTCATTTTTTGGTAATTTTTTTATCCAGTCCAGTGCTAATTTTCTTAGGTGTGAATGGATCATACAATCATACATTTAGAGCTGGAAAGGACCTTAGAGACCATAGCATCCTTCATTGAAAAATATGCATGTATACATAAATGATGTCAAATATATTTTGTTTTGATCTTGAACACTAAAAAGGAGCACTTCTAAATACCCAGCAGATGGCATCTGAAACCGTAAATCTCTATTTCGTGCCCCTTGGTTTTTTAAAAAGTATAATAAATTTCATATGTTCATCATTGATGCTTCCTTCTGTTCTTTTCTGTGTGTTAAAAAAATGAGGCAATGACTTTTTTTTTTAAAAAAAAAGCAATTTTGCTAATCCGTACTCTCCCCTCCATAGCCTCTAATTGAGTAACTAGGAGAAGGGAAAAAAACCAAACCCAAACTTGTAAGAAATAAGTCAAACAAAACAAATCCTATGGTGACCATGAACACAAATGCAGGTCTTCCTCTGACTCTCTTATTGAAGACCCTTCTCTATATGTGAAACTCAATTATCAAAGGACCATTCACTTGGATGCTGAAAGATTGGGCATCACATAGAAACTTAGTCAATGAGAAGCCTGTGATGATTGACATTCCTTCTCATGTCCCATATCCCATATCCCATATCCCATATCAGGAGATGGGTGACACCCTTCAACGTAGGTCCTCTAGAGACATCTCCCTTTCCCCCATTTTACAGATGAGGAAACTGAGACCTAGATAGAGAAAGTGATTTGCCCAGGATGACACAGCTAGTAAGCATCTGACGTGAAGTGTCTGGATTTGAACTCAGGATCTGAACTCTCTGACTCCAAGTCCTGTGCCACATCCATGCATTTTGAGTTAAGCTATTAGAGAGAGTATCCACATAGTTGAAATCATAAATCTGCTTGCTGCTTCCTAACTGTTTGACTTTGGACAAGTCTCTCTGGGTCTTAGTCTCCTAATCAATGTAATGAGGGGGTTGGACCGGAAAGCCCTCTGAGATCTGTTCAGCTTTGGACTCATGAGACTGTCATGAATACATCCAGCTTAATATTCTAAATTTAATTGCATACTTAGAATAGTTGAAGGAAATTAACTTCATCCTTCATTTTGTCTACTTACTGTTGCATTTCAAAGGGGAATAGTGACTCGTCAATAAGTTAAACAGAAGAATCTGGAGAAGAAGTTAGGCATCATTTGGCTTCTCATTTACTAGGGCTCTATGTGACGTCAAGGCTTTCAGCGTCCAAACTAATGGCCCTTGGGTGATTGAATCTCACGTACAGGGGAGGAGGGCCTTGCATAACAGCAGCTCAGACTGTCTGCCAGTTTTTCAAGGCAACATGTGCAAACACCTCATAACTTCTGCGTGTTTTCCTGGGAGGATTGTGTCATAGGTCGAGGGAGCAGGAATACATCCGTGTTGCTTCAGCGCTCCCCTACTCCACTAGCTTCATAACTTTCCAGTTACATAATTCAGTAACTATATAGCTCATAGCTTCCTACTGTGGGAGAAATGATGCAGTGTACAGAAATGCTATCCTTTACATGGGAAACCACCAAGGGTGTTGTTTTTTTTTAAGGCAGATTTTGTGCATTGATGAATTTTATGAAGTATATAGCAGTTGCTGTAGATACCAAAACAAGAGTGAAATGGTCCCCTGTCCTCAGTGAGGAAAGAGGCAATGGGAAATATACTGTATATAAAAAAAAAATACCAGGTCATTTTTAAGGGAGGAGCCACTGGGATCTGGGGGGCGGGTGTTAAGAATCTAGATGCCTCAACTAAATCCTTCCTTTGATGCCTCATTGTGCCATGGAGGTGCCTGAGTCAGAGAAATGAAAACTCCAACAAGGACTACCCAGTGGGGAAGGCTCTCTCTAGCTTTGACCTTAGTGATGGACTCTGAGTGTCCAAGGACTGGCTAAGTGATGCTTGGTGAGGGCTCTTCATGAATTTGGCTGCAGGCTGATTAATTTTTTGGCCATAGCAACTCGTGAAGGCATGGAAAGTGTTGTGATATATGCCAGTGGCAGGAGTGGTGGAATGAGATGCTTGGAATATTGAAAAAGAATTTAGGGGGCAGCTAGGTGGCGCAGTGGATAGAGCACTGACCCTGGATTCAGGAGGACCTGAGTTCAAATCCGACCTCAGACACGTAACACTTACTAGCTGTGTGACCCTGGGCAAGTCACTTAACCCCCATTGCCCAACCAAAAAAAAAAAAACCCAAAACAAATAAACAACAAAAAAAGAAAAAGAATTTGAAGCCCAATTCCCTTGCATATTGGTGTATCCATCGATCTCTCTGGTATTTTGGAGCCTCTAGCTCAAAATGCTGTAGGATCATGTGATCATAACTGTGGAACAGGAAGGGATCTTAGAGACCATTTAGTCCCTCCCTTTGATTTTCTAGATGAGAAAACTCAGACCCAAAGAGGTTAATTAACTTGGTGGCACTTAGCCATTAAGTGGCAACTCTAGGATCTGAATCCTCAGATTCTAGACTTGGTGATTTTTCCTTTCCTTGTTTATGAGTCTTCAATACAGGATTACTCTGATGTCCCATTGTGGTGTAGAGATGGCCTAATTCTCCTGCTGGCCATCCCAGCAGGTGGTCGGATCTCCCAAACTGGAACGACTTTGCATGAACCCCTCCTGATACTGGGCCGAGCAAGGAGGAGGGCCTCTTCTCTGGGAAGTTGGCTACCCTGTTATTTTCCCAGATATAGCAGCTGAAGAAAGTCATTCACCAAAACATGGAAGATTGTGGTCTTCGGTGGTATAAGACAAGCCCACGTAGATGAAACCACTCATTATGGGCCTTAGAGGTGGAAAATACCTCATCACCCAGCAGAACCCTTTCATTTCACAAAGGAAGAAACTGAGGCCGTGAGATATGAAATGATTTAGCCAAGGTTACATAGGCCCTCTTATATTGTGCGGGTGTTGGTCCCCCCACCCCGTCCCCCTAGTGTTAAGATCAAGGCTCGCCTCTAGTCCTCTGGCTGTGGTGTGAGATACCTGGGGTCCCCATCATCTCCCTTTTGTCCTCAAGTGCTGGTGTAGAGGGGATCTTAAAGGCTGCTAGTTCAGTGCTCTTTTTTTTAGGCCCAGAAGTGGTTGAGTAACTTGGCCGTGTCCATGTAGAGAGTAAGTGATGGAGTTGGGAGTTGGACCCAATCTTCCAACTCCAATTCTGACACATTTTCCATTGTATCAGTGGATAAAAATGAGGGCGAGAAGCTCCTGTCCGGAGATCAGAGCTCCCCTCCCTGTTTTGACTTAGTGGTGCTGCAGCTTTATCTAGTAACAGTGAGTTTTTGTTAATTTGCTTGAATTAAAATGAAAGTTCATTAGTCTATCTGAATCCTGCCTACATACAACCTTTTAAAATTGTATTCATAGGAACACACTTAGGCAAATCTCTTATTTTTAAATTTTAATTTAATTTTTAAAATCAGCAAGCATTTATTTCTCTCCCTCCTACCCTCTCTCCCATTGAACAACAAATAAAGAAAAATAAACCTCTCATAACAAGCATACATAGTCAAGCAAAGTCAATTTACCTGTTGCCAACATTCACCAATGTGTGGCTCATTTTGTGTTTAAATCCATCACCTTTGGCAGGTTTATCTTTGATCCTCCAAGCATGGTTTACCATTGCATTGAACTGAACTCTAAAGTCTTTCAAAATTGTTTTTATTTATAATGTACACCCAATTTTTGAATTACTTTTTTGAATACTTTTGAACTAAATGCTTTCATAGGCACATTACTTTGTTCCATCCTTCCAACATCCATTTGAGGTGGGTAGATAAGTATTATCACCCCTGTTTTCTAGTTGAGTAAACTGAGGCCCAAAGAAACTTACATTCACACCAACACTGGCAGGGACAGGACTGGCTTCCAGGTGTGTTGATTGACTTCTAGAACAGGGTTTTGTTGTTTTTATTTTTGTTCTTGACAGAGAAAACAGAAGGCAACTCAAGTCGCCGTGCTCCCAGATCCATTCTGTTTGTGCCAGTTCCATATGGAAAAACCCCAAAACAAGTCCAAGCCATTGACTGGCCCCCTTTCCCATCTTAATGACTGGACTTTCCTGCTTGCTCTCTGTGGTCACTTGGTCACTTAAAAAAATGCAGTGTACGATGGGTAATTTGGAAGGGTGCCTGCGTTAAGTGGTTCAAAATGTTTGTTCTTTTCTCCAAATACAAAGAATAGGTTTTTCCCAGGGGCCATTGGTCTTTCAGCTGCAATTATGAAGAAAGGGGGAGTATGCAGGGATAGGTCTGGGAATGAGGGACAGGGAGGGGTGGAGTACAACTTAGACATTTTGGGCAAAGGAGCTGTCTGTAAAAGATCATTGGCATTCTAATTGTGCTGTGCTCACTATTAACGCACTTACGTTGTATCTATAAGAGGAACAATGATGTAATAAATAGGGTCTGGACTTGGAGGCAGGAGGACCTGGGTTTGAATTCTGCTCAAATACTTGCTGTGTGATTCTGGGCCAGGTACAACTTCTCTCAGAGTCTGTTTCCTCATCTGTGAAATGAGGACAATGATAGCGCTTTCCTCATAGGGTTGGTGGGCGTATCAAATAAGATAATATATGTACAGTGCTTTGCAATTCTAAAAGTGCTAGATAAATACTGGTAATTAGGTAATACATGTTTTTATTTACTTCTCTGTGTACATTTTCTCTTTAGTGGAATGTAAACTTCTTGAGGGCAGGAGTTCTTTTGCTTTTGCCTTTGTATCCCCAGTATCTACTATAGTACCCTGCACATAGTAGGAACTTAATAAATGCTTATAATAAATTAAGCATTTACTTGGAATGCACCCCTGCCCTTCCTACTTAGGATAGTGCCTGGAAGATTGTTGTTCTGTCTGTGCAGTCATATGTCCGACTCTTCCTGACCCTATTTGGAGATTTCTTGGCAAAGATACTGGAGTGGTTTTGCTATTTCCTACTGTAGCTCATTGTATGGATGAGGAAATTGAGTGACTTGCCCGGGGTCACACAGCTAGAGGCTGGATTTGAACTCAGAAAGATGAGTCTTCCTGACTCCAGACCTGGCACTCTGTCCACTGGGGCACCCTCCCCCGTTCTACTTTGGATGCATGTAGTAGTTAGGAAATGGGCCACCCGTGAAGTAGATTATGGCACACCCAATTTAACCTTTTAAGACTTAATGTGAACTGATACAGGATGGAATAAGAATCAGGAAAACAATATGAAGGGTGTCAAGGGAAAGAACAGTAAAAGTGGAACTGAGTATTGCGTACCTCCACTGACTAACGTTGGCCCTGGCAAACAGAGGAGAGAATGCTGTGATCTCTTGCCTTTCTCTGGAGATGGGAGGCCTGTGGCTGGGGAATGTTGCGTCATCACCATGCCCTTGTCCTTGTCACTAGCAGTCATGTGGTGCTTTAAGATCGGCAGACTGATCTGTGCGTCTTTTCTCATTTGATCCTCACAACCACCCTGTGAGGAAGGTGCTTATTATCCTCATTTTAAAAGGAAGAAAACTGAGGCTGGGAGAGCTTCAGTGACTCATCCAGGGTCACACAACCAGTTCCAGGATTCTGTCCTACGTGCTGTCAGATGCTGTTGATGGTTTTGCTAAACTCTTCTCTTTAAAATATTTGTAATTAACAAGAACTTGCCCAATTATAGTGGGAAGGAGGTATGTTTGGAAATTAATATGGTGTTAAAACAAATGGCACCACAGGTGGTGGATTTTTTTTTTGATCTATAGCAATCTGTAAGGATCATACACTAAAGTGTGGAGTGGGCAGCAATCTGCGCCTGTGGATGGAGTACTCACCTCAAGGAAAGCCTGTACCCTGGAATTACTGGAATGAGCATCTGTTCTTTTGCTCTTAGCATTCCTCCCCTCCTTCTGAGGGACAAAGATGGATGTGGAAAGACCTTCAGAATGATTTGTGCTTCTCCAGATTGAGGCGCAAACATGGGAGAAGACAGAAAAAGCCAACTTTTTTTTTTTCCTTATACAAGCCTTGGAATTGAGCAAATGAGTTTGTCTTAACTGGGGAACAAAGGCATTCTGGCTCCCACTCCCATCTCTGGGAAAGCTCTCCTGCTGGGGGCCAGGGAAGAATGAGGAGAATTTGCACCCACAGCCAGCTCTGGGTCTAATTACTCATCTGCTGGGTCTGCCTTTAATTTTTCAATTGCATCTTACTAATTCTGTGACCGGCCTGAAGAATGTGGGGTCATTGGGTCCATCTGGGTGCCCATTCATAATGAGATTCTTCTGGGTCTGTTATATTAGGGGAAAAAACCTACCCCTCCTGGAAGAGCTTGACAATGTTTTCTGGTCACAGTGAGGTTTTTGGTCTACTCTGGCTGTGACCATGAACTTGAGATTCCTGAAATACTTTCAAAGTTGAATTTATTTTTCTTTTAAACAACATTTCTACATTTCCAATTGTGTACATGAGCTAGATTAATGAGGTCAATATATTTCTTCTGCTTACTGTAGATATAAACACATTACTACAAGACCATTGATTTAGAGTGGAAGTGACCTTAGCAGTCATCTTCGTTCTCTGAGTGGGTCCTGTGGGGTGTTCTCCTCCCATCCCCCCCCACCCCTAGCTGCTACTGCCTTTTTTCTAAGGCTACTAGCTTTCATCTCTTCTGTATATATCTTATATGTAATTAAATACATATGCACACATTTGGGTTTAAATATACACATGTATATGCAAATATTTGTGACCCCATGGACTATAGCACCCCAAAATATAAGCATACATATGAAATATTAGCTGTCCATCTGTCAATCTATCTATCTAGTTGCCACCATGAGAATATAACCTCCCTCTTTCCTTTCTCCCTCCCTCCATTCCTTCCTTCCTTCCTTCCCTCCCTCCCTCCTTCCTTCCTTCCTTCCTTCCTTCCTTCATTCATTTGAACCTTGTTCTTCTGCTCTTTGGTAAGAATTTGACTTAATTTGCCTTAATTAATAGTATTTACTTAACCCTGAAATGAATTGGAAGTATCACATTAGTGGAGTTTTCAAGATGTGGCCCTTGTTCCAGGATTTTCACGAAGTCTTTGTTAACCGCCATCTAAAGGAGGTCGGTCTTCTAAATCCATGTTTGGAGGGGATTTGAATTATCCTACTATACCAAGAACAGATGATTCATAAGTGAATTAAAATTATATATTTTGATTCTAAACTTGGGCCTGTCAGTAAAAAATTGAAATTTAAATAAAGTAGTGTTATACAAAACCATAAATTTGAAGTTTTTATTTCTAGATTTTAAATATACATTAACAAAATAATTGCAAAAATATCCCATTTGCTTCTTTGCCTCCTTATTAGCTCTTTTTTGGGTGTTTCTTTTTCTTTAGATTTTGTTGCTGTTTGAAAGGCAGTGTAGCATTGTGGTTAGAGCACTGGAATTGAACCGAGAAAATCTGAGTTCAAATCCTGTCTCTACCATTTACTCACTATGATTGTGGACAAACCACTTAATTTTTCTGGACCTCAGTTTCCAGATCTGTAAATTGGTCTCTGAGATCTCTTTCCCCCAGTGTGAGATCTCTGATTGGATGACCCAAGCTCACTTTACTTCCAAGAATTATCTATACGGTGGCAGGGAATCTATGTTGGACAGAATTCCCCCATAGAAAAAATCAGAGAGCCTTGAAACACTGATGCATTTTTTCCTGCTGTTCTCATTATTTTAACATATTCATGGTGCATACATTTTTTTCTGATTTTGTCTTCTCTCAGAATCTTTTCTTATATATCTTTCCACATTTCTTCTTATTCTTCATGTTTGTCATTTTTAATATTTACTTTCCATAATTTTTCCATTTCCCGGTGATAAGGCAGATTGGGTATTTCTATTAATTTTTTAATACTTGAACCTATGAAATTTTTCTTGGTATGGATAATTTTTTTCCCCTCTCACTTCAGACAGCATCCTTAGGTTTTAATCCTTGTAGTAGGACCATAACCTCAAAGTGCCCGTCAGAGTGTTTATTGTTCTCATTTTAGTACACCATCTTGCTTTTCACAAACACTGTGCCAATGACCAGCTCTACCCTATTGTAGAATAGCATACCTGTTTCTCCACAGTCTGCCGACTGTGAATTTGATCATTTTTCCTCTCTTTGCCAATTTATTTGGGGCTAAGGTGGTGCCCCTGCCTTGCCTCAGTTTGTGTTTCTCTGACACTAGAGAGTTTGAATGTTATTGCCTATTGTTACTGACATTTTATGCCTAATTGGAAATATATGTAAAGGTTTAGACTTGGGTTAAAAAACCCAATGTAATGTAAGATGGGAGGACGCATGCCTCAAGCTCAGTTCATCTGACAAAGATCTCCAGGTTTGAGTGGACCTCAAAAGAAATACCAGCCATCACTGGGGATGCAGCCCAGAAAGTGGATGCTGCATTGGCTGCTGTAACAGACACAGTGTCCAGCACTGTCCAGGGCGAGTAGGTAATTGGTTGGACTGTTATCTGGTAAGGGATTACACACACACAATTACTGCAAAGTGGAATGGAAATTATGATTTCTAATTCACCAGTGTCTGAGCATTTATAAAGGGCCTACTCTGTGCTGGACACTGTGCTAAGCATTTTACAAATATTGCCTCACTTGATCTTGATAATACCCCCTGTAAGTGCTATTATTATTCCTTTTCTGGAGTTGAAGAAACAGGCAAACAAAGGTTATATGACTTGCTTAGGGTCACACAGCTGGTGTCTGAGGTCAGATTTGAACTCCTGGCCTCAGGCCCAGCTCTCTCCACTCACTGAGCCACCGAGCTGTGACTGTATGAGGGGTGATTTGGTCTGGAAAGTTACAAGGATGGTTAGTGGAATCATGAGTCATTCGAATGAGATTCCTTTCTAGGAATGGGAGTGTTTATTTTATAGTTTCCAGAAACCCTTTAATGCTACAATTCTGCCTGCATTTTACCTAGTATTGATTTTGTATGTAATTATTTATGTGTACATGTTATTGCCACAGTAGAATATAAGCTTCTGAAGGGCACAGGGATTGTTTGGTTTTTGTCTTTGTATTCCTAGCAGCTAAAACAGGCACTTTGGGAGTGTTTGTCAATGGATTGATTGATGGGGCAAGGATTTGGTACTCAGATTATAGTGCCTAGGCGAGCTTAAAGGGAAGGATGTGGCTTAGCTGATGTATCTGTTTGTCTGTCTATTAATATATAGACATTTAGAGAGATATAGAAAACACATATACGTGCACACACATACATGTGTGTACATAATACATACATGTATGTGTATATTTTAACCTCCTAAGAAATAAAACAAGGATGCAGCAGCACCTGAGAAAACTTGGATAAAACCAAAACCGTAATGGCTTTATCTTTTTCTTACTCTCTTGAGTGCTCTGTGTGTGTGTGTGTGTGTGTGTGTGTGTGTGTGTGTGTGTGTGTATGTGTTTCAGTTTCCATGGTGACCTGCTAGGTGGCTGACTTCCCCAGGTTGGTATGTACCACTGTCAAAGGCCTGTCATGGAAGGAAATTTGAGGTTCTTGGTGAAGGAAGCCATGACTTCTTTTTCTTTGCTTGCCAAAGACTTATTTATTTATTTTAAGAGAAAAACTATTCTACCTTGGTTCCCAAGGAGAAAGACATAAGATAAGACATAAGCTTGACTTTATGGCTGAGCAGGAAGGCTTTAAGACTCTGGAGTCTGCATGATTTTTCCTCCTCCATTCCCATGGCAACAGGACTCTTGGTACAGGTATTTCAGAGTCCTCTCTGCTTTGGGTTGAGAGTGAGACATCATTCCTTTGCCAATCTCCTCAGATTGAGATTGACTTGCCCTTCCCAAGAGCATTGGAGGAGGATTCAGCCCATAGAAGATAGCCCTTAGCCTAGTCTGGTGGTGCTATACCCCTCCCCCTAGTGTTAGCACAAACAGAACTCATTAAAATTGATTGTTGAAATGGCAGCCTCCGTGTTTCAGGTAGAAGAGCAGTAGATTCAAATCCCAGCTCTGATTATGACTATACCTACTTTGATTAAATCACTTGGCCTCATTAGGCGTAAGTTATCTGTAAAATAAAAAGGTTGAATGAGATGACCTTCACGGTCACCTTCAAGTTCTGACCTGGTATTTATATAGTGCTATATATTTCTACGATAAGTATATAAAACATCTGTAATTTTTCCCAGCATGGATAAGTCCAGGTCCAGAGTCTCCCTCCATGAACATTCATTGAGTCACAGGGAGAGAAAACAAATGTTTGTTAATTAAAAAAA
Source organism: Vombatus ursinus (assembly GCF_900497805.2). Classification (NCBI taxonomy): domain Eukaryota; kingdom Metazoa; phylum Chordata; class Mammalia; order Diprotodontia; family Vombatidae; genus Vombatus; species Vombatus ursinus. Next base: position 16,006,226 of record NW_020954625.1, on the reverse strand, counting down.
TAATAAAAGAAAATAAAAAAACCCCGAAGAGTCTACACGTTTACAATTTCAGCAGCAATAAATGAGAGTATACTTTTCTCCACAAAAAGACCTAAATGTTTAATCAATGAACATTTGTTAAGTGCTTACTAAGAAAGTAAAAAACATGGTCCCTGCCCTCACAGAGTTCCCATTCTAATAGGAGATACATCATGTAAATAATTATGTAGATACAAGATATATGGACAGTAACCTCAGAAGGAGGCAATTAGGTGGCGCAGTGGATAGAGCACTGGTCTTGGAAACAGGAAGACTCTTCTTGAGTTAAAAATCTGGCCTCAGACACTTACTGGCTGTGTGACCCTGGACAAGTCATTTAACCCTGTTTGCCTCAGTTTCCTCATCTGTAAAAAGAGCTGGAAAAGCAAATGGCAAAAACGCCAGTATTCTTGCCAAGAACATCCTAAATGGGGTCACAGAGACTTGGAGACAAGCCATTGAACTGCAGAAGGAAGGCACTAGTAATGGGTGGGAAGGGGAGGTAAGACAATCTTCTACAGAAGGAGGGATTTGAGGTGAGTCTTGAAGAAAGCCAGTGAAGCAACTCAGACCATAATCCATCTCTGACTCAGTAAATATGTCCTAGGGAGTTCTAGGTTCAGAAGGGATAAAACAGTGGTTCAGTGACTCGCCCAGGGTCACACAGCTGTGAGGTGTCTGAGGACAGATTTGAACTCAGATCTTTCTGACTCTCAAGTCTAATGCTTTATTCACTGGTATTCCCCAGTGGGTGGGTTTCTACTTTGTAGTGACAATTTTTTAAAAGTAGAAAAATAGATACTCTTTTAAACTTAGGAGATAAGTTTTACTCCTTCAAATACTCATCTTCCTCTGTGGTTAATATGAATGCCGTACACCCTGATGATTCTGTTCTCTATAAATGTTCATTCTCTTCTCCATCCAAGAAAGAGTTTGTGGAAATTTTAGGGCATCACTTGAAGAAAACATGCAGCCTTTTCACCAACCTGGTGCCATAGATTTAGGGTCACAGATTTTGAGCAGTAAGTGGCCCCAGAGGCCATTGTGTCCAAACCCCCGTTTTAGAAAAGAAAAACAAACCCTGAGGTCCAGAGGGGTTGTGACTTGCTCAGGGTCACACGTAGTAATTAAGAGTCAGGTCTGAACTCCTGCCCTCTGACTCCCTCCACTGGGCCACCCTGCCAGACTCCTGTATCTGTGAGTGGCTGCTGTTTCAGTGGGCAGGTCTTTCCTCCAGAGGGGCTGTCCATCTTCACTGACTAATGAGGAGTGATCTGGGCTTTCTTCATCATCGTCTCTAGAGATTCCACAGGATGGTTTTCTGGACAATGAGAGTTATTTTTCTCATTTTAGCTGTTAATTAAATGTGCTGTTTCATAAAACAAGATGTTCTGGCAGGGGGATGGGAGGAAGGCATCTCAGTTTCCCAAAGCATCCTGCTTGCATTTTGATTTTTGTCTCTGGTAAAAGTGCCTCCATTTGCATGACACAAAAGACACTGAAAACCCAAATTTCCCAGTGGAGTAGTCTGACTAAACCATGGAATTTCAATAGCAAATTGTTTCTCCAGTTGATGTAATAAAGGGTTTTAGTTTTTAAAATAGTTTCCAATTATTTTCTGTGCTTGCTTCTCATTAAAATAAATATAACTCTCCACTCAACAATGGAGTTTTTTAAAAAATATTTCATAGATATTGTTATTCTCAAAAAAGTCAGTTGCTTAACAAGCATTTATTAAACACCTACTATGTGCCAGGCACGGTACTAAAAGCTGGAGGTATAAAGGTAGGCAAAAAATGACCCTTGCTCTCATGGAGCTTACATTCTAATAGGGGAGACAACATGGTCATATGGAAACACAATGTATACCGAATAACTAGAAGAGGATCTCAAAGGGGTAGGCAGTAGCTGCTGGGAAAGTCTGGAGAGTGAGTAGAGCCCAGAGAAGGAGGGAGACTTGACTGGCCTGGGCTCTTTACTTAAAATGAAGGACCCAGAGGGCTAGTACATGCTTCCAGGGCAGGAAAGTCAAGAGGTACAGGGAACTTAATTCCCCAGGGTGGGGAGAGAATTGATTCTCTGTATTAAGTAATGCAGAGACTTATTTTCTTGGACTGTGACACTTTTAAAAGTTTGCCATTGACTTTTCATTATGAACTACACAAAAATTTAGCCCTAGAACATGTATTTCTTTTTTCAAATAAATTTTTATTGATCTTTTGTTTTTTACATTGGCTAAATTGCCCTATCTTTCCCTTTCAACCATCCCAGAGAGCCATCTCACATAAAAAAGAATGCTTGTGAAAGAAAAAAATCAGCAAAACTGGTTGGAATATGCATATTTACATAATTTTCTGTGGGATATTCCATGTTCCCCATTTTCCACAGTCTTATGGTTTTGGTGGGTCTCATAAATGAATGCAGGCTGGAGAGATCTGGGCTGGAGGGATTGGGGGTGGAAGGATCTGGGTTCAAGGGATCCAGAGGGGCTGGTGGGATATGATATTGTATTTCCTAGGTTTGTTTTATTTGTTTGTTTTTGGTTCTGGTTTTTTGGTTTCCACAGGGCACAGTTTTTCACTTTTCAAACACATATCTCCTGTCTCTGAGCTCTTGAACACTGTGTAGACACTGTGGGTTTTATCCTTAATAAGTGATACCTCTAGCCATTCATTTGACAAATATTTGTGAGGCTGTTTCTCTGTGTGAGGCACAGTGGGAAATATTGGATAATGAAGCCCAAAGTTCCATCTTCTAGGACCTCATGATCTCCTGGATGTCATTGATTCAGTTCTCAGTACCTTTACAGACTCTTACGTTGTCGTCTTCTGAGTTTGTGTCCTGTGTACGATTAGAGACTCTCCACGAAACTGATGAAACTCATTGAAATCCCTGGATTCTATGCAGTGGTCAAATTTAAGTTGCCCTTTCAACAAATGTGTAAGAGCCACATGATCCAGGAGTTGACTTTAAAGGGGTTCTTACAACATCTTTGTGTAACGTTAGTTTGTTTAATGGACATTGTTCTAGTTTCTGTCCTCTTCAGACTGATTCATCCCTGCTCTTGAAAAGCTGACAGTGGTGGGCACTTTGCCAAAAAGACAATTTGTCTTCCAAGAATTGGCTCTTGAATGTCTGATACAATAATGCTTCAGAAGTCTCAGTTGGTAGATCAGGTGAATGCCTTCATAGGCATAATGGGTTCTCCATCCTAGAGATTTTCACCTGAAGGTTTGATGACTTCTGGGGGCAGGGCTGCTGTAGAAGGGATCCTTGGGCAGGTAGTTGGGACTTACCGGCCTCCCTTCATGTCAGATTCTGTGTTCTTTTTTTTTTTTCCCCTCCTTGGTGTTGAACACCTCCCTCCCAAGATTGATGTAAGGATCAAATAAGTAACATGTAAAATGTCTGGCAAACCTTAACACAGCTTACAAATGTTAGTTATTATTATCATCATTATTGTCTAGTTCAAATTATCTGTCATTATGAATAAAATATAAGGACAACTAGGTGGCTCAGTGGATGGAGTATCCAGCCTGGAGTCAGGAAGACCCAAGTTCAAATCTGGCCTCAGACCCTCACTAGCTGTATGACCCTGGGCAAGTCATTCAACCTTTGTTTGCCTCGGTTTCCTCATCTGTAAATGAGCTGGAGAAGGAAATGGCAAACCATTCCAATATCTTTGCCAAGAAAACCCCAAAAGTGGTCACAAAGAGTCAGACACAACTGAAACAACTAAACAAGAAAATGAGGAAAATAGTGCTCACTGTGAGTTGATTTAATTATAGCTCCTAATACTTCCATTTATTTATTCATCCATCACTCTATAAATGGATTACCATTCACTTATTAATTATTATACGTATTTGTTATCATTCACATATTTATTTGTTTTTGTGTCTGTCTGTGTAGTCTACACCTGTGATTTTGCCAGTGTAGAGAGATTCCCAATGAGGAAAATCTCTCTGCCATTGCCGATCATTAACTGTTCTGAAACTTGTCTTGGAGAGTTGCCTGGAATGTTGCCAGGTAAAAGAGCTTGCCCAGGGTTCAGCAATCAGTCTGTAGTAGTGGGGAGCCTTGGGTCCAGGCCTTCTGAGCGGGAGGATGGCCTGTGTCCATCATACCCCACTACCTCTCCCTTGTGACTATTAAAATGATAGCTATGAAACAAGCCTCTGACAGCTAAAGCTGATATCGATCAAGTCTAGCACTTGAAAAAGACATTTTGTTTCTGAGTTCCCTGAGGGCAGAGGCTGTTCTGTTAGTGTCTTTCTTTTCTCTGTGCCTAGTACAGTGCCTGGTACAATGCAGACTTTTAATAAATGTACACGGAATTGAACGACCTTCCCAGTAGTCTTTTGTAGCCAGGACAGGCGTTAGTGCTGATTTTTGCTGCTTGTTGGCACACATCTTATTGGCATCATTTGGCAGCTGGACAGGAGAGAGGTAATTTGTTCCATGTTAGGCTGTGACAGTTTTCATTAGAAGCCTTCTGTGTAGTTAAAAGCCTCTCAGGATTTTATAAGGCAAGTGGAAGAGATGTGAACAATGAGGAGTCCGTTTATTCCTGAAAGATTTTGTTCCCCAGCAGGTAAGTTTTTTGGGCATCATTTGCAGACCAGAACGCTGGGCTGAATTGAATGCGATGAAATTTAATAAGGCTTACATCGGTGTCACAAGTACACAGAGGGGTAAGCATGGTCGGAGAGCAGTTTATCTGAAAACTAGTAAAAATGCTGGAGAGAAAACAATTTGGAATTCTGTGGAAAAGGAACTAAAAAGTCCGTATGTCTTAACCCAGAGATCTAGACTGCAGGCCTCTCCTACAAGGAAGTCGAGGCAAGAAAAGTCCCCTATAGATGGAGTCATTCGTGGAAACACATAGCAAAGAACTGGAAACAGAGTGAGTGCCTATCCAGTGGGGTGTGACCAGATCTATTGTGGTGCATGCAGAGAGCAATGAATATGATGAATTCGGGGAAACCTGGGGATACCTTAATGAGCTGTCTAAGATGCTTCCCAGAATAAAGCTTCCTACTGTAAATTTTTTTTTTTTTAAGGAAAAAGAAAGCCTGGGTTTTGGGGAAGGAAGAACAAAGCTGAAGAATAAATTCTTGACCTATAGCATCCATTAAATCATTTTGGAATGGAAGATTTACACCCTCAAATCCATAATTCCAGAAGTTTTGCATGACTTCAGTTGTCATGGAGATGTTCTTAATCCAAGAGGAACTGAAAGGACTTGCCTCCAGGCATTGGTGGCTGAATGTTTCCTTACTCTGATGAAGATTTATTTCTATCACCAGGGCCTGGAAGAATTCAGGAAACATCCTTTTTGAGTTGATGGGGCTCCTCCATTACAGAAACACGAATTGTCAACATCTCTGAAATTGAAATCCATAAATAACAGGAATTGGTGGGCAGGGCAGTGTATTCCAGCTTCACCTCGTATACTTTGGGTGTTTGGATGTCTAAAGAGAAGGTGTTGCTTCCTACCTCTCAAGTCCATTCAGCATTTACACAGGGCCTTCACAAAGATCTCACTCACCTGGTGCCTCATCATAGTAGGGAGATGTCCTTGGATTCTCCAAGGATGTGCCAGCAAAGCACATGGTCCAGCGAGCGGGTCCCACCAAGTAGGAGAAGCTTTGAGTTTTGACTGGGTTATCAATCACTAAGCATTTATTAAGCACCTACTCTTTACCAAGAAATATTCTAGGCATTGAGGACAAAACCCAACCTATTAATCAGTGCAATATTTATTAAGTACCTACTGTTTTCCAGTCAATGTGCTGGAATCTGGAGATATGAATCAGCCAAGAAAGCACTTATGAGCCACCTCCTATATTCTATGCACTGGGGTTGAAGGATGAAAATTAAATTGTACCTGTCGTCAAAGAGCTTACGTTCTACTAAGGAAGGGGCACAACATGTATACAGGTAATACAAGACAATTTGAGGAAGGAGAGAGGACGAACAAGTGGAGGAATCAGGGAAGGCTTCATGGAGGCGGCAGCCTCTGAGCTGAGTTTTGAAGAAAGTTGAAGATTCTGAGAGGTAGAGGCATGGAGAGGGAGGTGCTTTCTAGGAATGACGGACAAAATGGGTCAAGATATGGCGCTTGGAGATGGAATACTTAGTTTGGAAGAGAAGCTAGTGGATCAGCTGGGCTGGAATATAAAGCTGGTAAATGGGGCAATAAAGGTGAGTTGGGCCAGCCCCTCCTGGAGGTTGTGGGGAAGGTCAGAAGATCAGAGATTTTGAACTGGAGGGGAGCTTAGATGTCATGGAGTCCAGCCCCCTTAGCTTGTAGGAAACTGAGGCCCAGAGAGGTTAAGGGAATTGTCTATTGGAGTGGTGTTTGTAAATGTCTGAAGGAGGATTTTCAGCCAGATTTCCCCCAGACGTGGTATCCAGGCTGGGGCTCTCTCCACTGCATCCCAAGGACTTTCCGGGTCGGTGGTGACAGTCACATCTATGTAAGTTAGTGCTGGAAACTAATCACGATGATAGTGAAAACAGCTGACACACGGAGGGATCTGAGGGTAGTGGAATGCTTTAATTAAGGTGCATCATCCTTTGGGACCTCACAACTTGGAGGCACGTTCCACAGGTGATATTACTCCCATTTCCTGGATAAAGAAACTGAAGGAAACTTTGACTTGAAAATAGATTATAAGCTCCTTAAAGGCAGGGTCAGTTTCATTTTAGTCTTTGTCTCTCCCCCTCCCCCGAACCTGTCTGGCCTAGCCAAGAGCCTGGAACAATAGTAGGCACTTATGCAATGCTTTCTGAGTGGGATTGAATTGTTCACAATCGCAGGCCTCTTAAACTTTATTGACAGGATTCAAACCCAGGTCTTGCCTGACTCCTTTTCTGTCTGACCATGTAGCCTCGAGCAATAGTATGTGGTATATGTGGGAGAATATTAATGCACATTGAATACATTCTTCTTCACTTTCAAAGCGGGGTTCTTATCCTGGGAGTCTGTGAACATATTTCGTAATAAAAATATTAGTGTTTTTTATTAGATAATAGTATTTCAGCCCAAGGGGTGTCCTTGGTAATCGTGTGGGTCTCACCGTATGCATTTAAAAGCATCCGTCGTTGAAGAGGGGTCGCTAGGCTTCGCCAGACTTTGGAAAAGATCGGCGGCGACACACAATGAGGCAGGAGCCCTTCCTGCAGAAGGGTGTTAGCTCAGTTAGAGAAGCCCAGCCCCTAAGGCCCCTGGAAGGTTATCCCACTGCAAATGCGGCTGCTTCTGCCCAGTGTCATACGGCCTGTGCTCACATGTGAAATTTCCTTTATGGGGCATTTAAAATACCTTCAGATGGCCTCTGAGACAATTAACATCCAGTGTTTTCTCTGTGGTTTTATTTTAAAGTGCCAGAAGCATGTGGGTGTGCTTGTGTGGATTCCTTTGGACGGGAACAAGCTTGGGGCCTTGGAGCGTTCTCAAAGTGCCCACACAGAGAAATGTTTAGAAACCCAAGTATTAGGGTTTGCTTAGGCAGGCCTGGAGTCAGGAACACCTGAGTTCAAATTTGGCCTCTGACACTTACTAGCTGTATGACCCTGGGCGAGTCACTTAACCCCTTTTGCCTCAGTTTCCTCATCTGTAAAATGAATGGGAGAAGGAGGTGGCAAATCACTCCAGAATCCTTGCCAAGAAAACCCCAAATGGAGTTACAAAAAGTGGGACGTGACTGAAGTGACTGACCAACGAAAGTCCTTCCTGGAGTCAGTAGCAGAGGGGCTCGGGACACAACTCTTTGTGACCCCATTTGGGGTTCTCTTGGCAGAACTCCTGGAGTGGTTCGCCATTTCCCTCTCCAGCTCATTTTACCAATGAGGAAACTGAGGCAAATGACTTGCCCAGGGTCACACAGCTAGTACATGTCTTGAGGCCAGATTGCAACTCGGGAGGGGTCTTCTCGTCTCCAGGTCTGGCACTCTATGGCGCCACCTAGCTGCCCAGTAGTAAGTGCTTAATGGACGCTTGTTGGAGTTGAGCTGAGTTGGTGGGCAGGATAGTGCCTCGCACCCAACAGGCCAGGAGCCTTAGGAACATTTAGGTCCCGCTTTCGCTTCGTCTCTTGCTTGTTCATTTTCTGTCTCCCACCTCCCTTGGTAGCCCCCACCCCCACCCGCTTCCTTTTATGTGTTGTCTTCCCTCATTAAAGTGTAAGCTCTGAGGGCAGGCACTGCCTTTGGCCTTTCTTTGTATTTCCAGCACTTGGCACAGTGCCTGACTGGGCCATAGTAGGTGCTTTAATGAATGTTCCCTCCCTTCCCCCACCCCTGCCCCCATGACCTTAGAGGCTGAAACTCCTTCCTTATTTTGCAGGGAAGGAAATTAAGGTTGAGAAGTTAGGAGAATGGCCCGGGGTCACACAACTGGTCAATATTTGAATTTAGGCTCTTCTGACCAGCAGCTCGGACCACTGGCGCTGAGGCCACACCCTCCATTTCACAATTCAGAAGCCTGAAGCCTCGAAACGGGCAGTCATTTTTCCAAGGTCGTCCAAGGAACAGAGCCAGGATTTAAATCACAGAAACTGCCTCCGAAACCAGGATTATTGCCACTGTTTAAAAAAAAAAAAAAGGATTTTTGACTAGCCCTCAATATCTTCCTCCATAGAGAGAGCCATATGGTCCAGTGGATAGAATGCTGGACCTCTAGTTAGAAAGACTAGAGTTCAAATCCAGCCTCAGTTCTTCGGTATGTGACTGAGCAAGTCAATCTCTCTCAGCCTCAGTTTGATCATCTATAAAATGGGGAAAATGATAATACCCACCTCCCAGGGTTGCTGTGAGGAGAAAATGAGTTAAGATTTCTGGAGCACTTTGCACACTTTAAAGTACTATAACATGCTAGCTACAGTGGTGATGATGAAACTAGGACATTGGCTCTTGGTGGCGGTGGAGGACTATGGATATAGGATATTGTGCATGCTGTAGACATAGTTGATGCTTTGGCTTTGCCGACCTGCTTCCCCTTTCCCCCCTTTCATTTTTGTTAAAAGGGTTAATGGCCTGCTGGAGAGGGGCAAGAGAGAAGGGGGGTACATTGGGAGGTGAACATGGTGTAAAAATGAGAGACATAAAAATGACATTTGAAATGGAGGACGTTGGACTGAGTTATCTTTAAAGTCCACTTCAGCTGAAGATCCTGTAGGTGCTTGACTTGGGGATTTTGGAGCTAACAGTTTGGAGCAGAAGTTGGGAAGAAAATGAAGGGTAGGGGGAGCTTTCTCCCATTAAGCTTACTAGTTATTGCTAGACAGTAGTAATTTATTTTATTTTATTTTTTTGGTGAGACAATCGGGGTTGTGACTTGCCCAGAGTCACCCAGCTAGTAAGTGTGAAGCGTCCGAGGTCAGATTTGAATTCAGGTACTCCTGACTGCAAGGCCAGAGTTCTTTCCACTTTGCCACCGAGCTGCCCTATAGACAGTAGTAATTTGTTAACCATCTAGTAGTTAATACTGGAGAACCTTAAAGCTACACATGTAGGTTTGGGGGAGATCTGTAAGCATTAGGGCACCTTTTGTGGTGTGCACACATACACAAGGGACACATACACACACACATTCACACACATTTCATGCTGATCTCAAGAGGGTGTTCCCACTTTGAGGGAAGGCCAAAACCTCCAGCAGTTTTGATTCATTTTTTTTCTCCTAAGTTGCCAAAGGTTGACAGCCCTTGCTCAGGACATGTTCTGAACTGCACGGAGCAAAAAGATGATCCCATCGCTGTCTGGACGGGTGGTCCATCCCCAAGGAGCTGAGGGACCTGTCAGGACGAGGCTGGGAAAATTCATTCTGCGGCTCTGTGGCCTGTGCCTTAGAGATCAGAAGGCGGGAAAGGGCTTCCTTCATTCTGGCTTTAGCTGGGGCAGCTGAGATGGCTTGCCTTCCAAAACAGTTTGGAAGTGGAAGCCTCAAAACAGACAAAAAAAATACAGAGGATGCTAACTCCATTAAGCATTGCCTCGGGAGAGGTGCACCCCACGAATGGGAAAAAGGTTTTTCCTAAAGCCTCATTAATGCCCTCAGTCCTTAGCCTTGAGCCCATCAAGACTGAGGGTAGGCCTCCTACAGACATTGTGTTTATTGTTTGGAATACCAGATGAATTACAGTATGTGTTGTGGCCATTGTATTTTGGGCTACATCTGCTTTTCGTTAACGTTCCTCAGCCAGCCAGAATCTGTGAATGTGCAGGCCTGACTCTTCCTGACAGATCTGAGAAACAACTGTGACCAGATCACAGGGTTCTCTTTGTTTTTGTTTTCAGGGAGGAGTTGCTTGGGGCATCAGTGAACCTCCTGTTTAAACAAAGTAAGTTAGGATGGAAGAGAGGTAAACAACCCCCCCCCCCCAATCCCAAACTTGGCCTTGTGACTTTTTGTCGGTTTGACTTGCCCAGGACACACATATGAGCATTTAGAGGGAGTGGCAGCCTCCTCCACCCACAGTACTTCTGAATACTTTATCCTTTCTACCTGCCATTTTGGAGATAAATAGGGAGAACATGTATTCTCATGTGTGAATCCAGACTGTGTCTGTGCAGGAATTAGGGCCACTATTATAGTTGGGACTTCTTGAACCCATGGCAAGTGAGGTGGTGGTGATGGTGCCTAAGGACAGTCTGATTGGGTCCCATTGTGTATTTCTTCCTCCAAGTGTGACCATTAAGCTTGCTGGGTTTAGGGGGAAATGTCTGACCTGGGGTGGGGTTGGGGTAGGGAGGAGTGTTGTACTGAGGAGATGCTGGGCTGGTGGCTAAGGGGTGGTTGTAACAATGGTGGCCAGAAGACCACAATTCGTTGGGATGGTGGTTGCTGTACTGATGGCAATCACTTCCTGGATATTGGTGCCCTAGGGCAAAGCCCTGGTTGTACCCTGCTAATTATGACTTTGCTTAGCATCATTAGGTTGGCCAACCTCCTCATAAATGGTTCTGATGGTATACCAGAGCTCTCATACTTTTGTTTCATGTATTCTCAGAAATTTCATGGGTTGGTTTTTAAAGGAATTTGTTTCCTTGATAGGGAATTCATTAGTCTCTGATGATTCCAAAGTACTTACCATATATTGAGTATTTTCCATGTATACCTTTCAGAGAGGGCTTTTCATCCATTTCTGGACAGCAAGCAATGTCACAAACACAAGCCTCATTTGAAAAGGTTTGCTTTTTGGTTTTGAATGTTGTTTTAATTGTTGGCATAGCTTTTGCACGAAAATCAGAAAATGAAGAGAGATGAATTTAAATGGAGTTTTGGAAAATATTTCCAGTGCCAGCTGAATATGGATTGGCTTCCAAGAGTAACTGTTTGAGCATCCCAAAGTGGCCGCACCTGCCACATCGAGCCACGGTGGCGGATGTTGCTTCGTGATGTTTTCCGAGATTTTGTGCCTTGTTCCCTCTTTCCATTTTGCTGCTGTTGCTGTTTCTGGATGAGTTTCCGCTCCTTTTTCTGAGCCTCCAGGTCTATTTTCATCCACCTTAGCTCTTCTCTTGGGGCAAAGAAGGAGAATAAAAACCAGTTGCCCGACCCACAGACTGTGTCTGATAACACATGCGATATTTTCGTTTTGTTCAGTTGTTTTGGACATGTCTGACTCTTTGTGACTCCATTTGGGGTGTTCTTGACAAAAATACTGGAGTGCTTTGCCATTTCCTTCTCCAGTTCATTTTACAGATGAGGAAACTGAGGCAAACAGGGTTAAGTGACTTGCCCAGGATCATACAGCTAGTGTCTGAAGCCGGATTTGAACTCAGGAAGATCAGTCTTCCTGACTCCAGGCCTGGCATTCTGTGAAATCTGCCATATAACTTCCCTCTATGCAACATTACACACCATAGTTCCCAGCTTCCCAGAGAAAGGCTGGAGATGCCTTTTCTCATCTCTTCTCTGGGGCCTGCTTTGGTCATTATAATTACATGGTGCGTGGTTTTGCTTTATTGTTTCCTTGGTTTACATTGTTGCACTGGCTGTGTAAGTTGTTTTCCAGACTTTGCTTACTTATTTCCACATCAGTTGATACCAGTCTTCCCTGTGTTTCTCTGAATTACTCAACTTTGTCATCCTTACGGCACAACAGTGTTTCATTACGTTCAAGTATCAAACTGTGTCCAATCCTTCCTCAGTTGATGAGAACCCACTTTGTTTTAGTTTCATTGTGATCATAAAAAGTGCTGAATGAATGTTGTGGTTTATTTGGAACCTTTCTGGAGCCCCTTGACGTATGTATCTAACATTGAAGCTGAGATTCTTTTGAAGACTTCTGTTCCCTCTTCCCAAAAGGGAAAAATCATGGGGTAACTGTTAGGATGTTGGCAAAGAATTGCAAGAAATGCTCATTTGGTAGTGATCCTCATCCCATCCCACCACAGATAACATATAAACAAAACTTTGTCACATCTTGTCTCTCCCTATAAAGTAATTTATGCCATACCATGTCCATTGTGTGTAATGTGCAAACATTAACACATGTATTCAAGGGGGTCTTCTTGCCCCCAAAGGAAAAAGGGAAAAAAAAAAACCTCACAGAGCTAGTGATTATTGGAGCTGGGATTGGAATCTTCCTCTTTTGACTTGGTCTAGCATTCTTTCTATTTTACTGTGATACTTTGCAGATTTTTAAAGCACTATCATCATCCTTATCTTCAGTAAGGAATTGGTGGCTAGTTAGCAGCTTGAAAAAGATAACAGCAATGACAACAATTATGATAGCTGACATTTATACATCATTTTAAGACTTCAAAGCACTTTATACGTTATCTTATTTTGATAGTCACAACAACCCTGGAAGGTAGGTGCTATTATCATCCCAATTTTACAGTGAGCAAACGGACACAGGCTTGTTCAGAGTTACATAGCAAGGGAATGTCTGAGGCAGGATTTGAACTCAGGTTTTCCTCATTCCAAGTCCAAGGGCTCTGTCTACTTTGACACCTAGCTACTGATCTGAGGGTATTAGTGAACTGCAAGCACAGGATATGTGAGAAACATGATAAGACAGCTAGAAAATATGGTGGCATCTTGGGCTGTGTTGGGAGAAGCTGCGTTTTCCAGAAGAAGGAAGTGATAGTCTTACTGTGCTCTGCCCTAGTCAGATACCATCTGGATTACTCATTTTCAATTTTAGTTGCTGGAGTTGGAGAAGGACACTGAGAAGTTGGAGATTGCCCAGAGGAGGGCAGTTAGGTTGGTGAAGGGCCTTGAGGTCATGTCATGTGAAGATCGGGTAAAGGAATTGGGGTCTTTAGCTTGTAGCAGTGAAGATTCAGGAGGGCCATGGTAGCTGGATCTAAGTATTCAAAGGATGTGCTATGAAAGAAGATTCGCCGTGTTCTGTTTTAACCCCAGAGTATAGAAGGGGGAGCATTGAGTAGAAGTTACAAAAGGACAGATTTATGCTTGAGGTCAGGAAAACATTCTTCCAGCTAAAACAGGGATCCTTAATCTCTCTCTCTCTCTCTCTCTCTCTCTCTATCTTGGGCTGCTTTGGCAATCTAGCAGAGCTTATGGACCTCTTTTCAGAATCATGCTTGTAAAAATGCAAAAAATAAAATAATTTAGAATCCAAAGAAAACCAACTATATTTAAGTACAGTTATCAAAAAATTGGAAAAGTTCACAGACCCTAGGTTAAGAGTCTTTGAATTAGAACTTTTCAAAAGTGTATGGGTTGGCTCAAGAGGTAGTGAGTGACCCTTCTTGGAGGTCTGTAAGCTGAGGCCAGATAATCATGGACCTGATAGGATAGAGGGCATTTTTTTCAGCTGGAGTTTGAATTATACAGCTACAGAGTTTGCTTCTAATCCTGACGTTCTATGTTCTTGTGCATAAGAAATCCACCACCCCTGGATAGATAAGTATACAAAGTTATTAGCACTGAGAAATGCTTTGCCAGCTTCCTCTCTGCAAGTCAGTTATTACCAAGATGGTCAAATTGGTAATGCCAGTCTTTGTTATTTTTCATGTGCTGGGAATTTTTAAGGACCCTGGGAATGATGGCTTTTGGCTTTCGTCAAAGTGCTCCAGCCTGGAAACGTGATGAAATCTGGAGTTGCAAACAAAACTAAAGACTTCATTTATATTAGACTTTTAGAAGTTGGTCTTTGGTCTCAGATTTCAGGATCCAAGGGTAGTAGTATCATTTGATAAAACATTTTTAAATAGAGAAAATGGTACCAACATGTGGAAAAAAAGTCCTGTCAAATGTGAAGCCTCTGTCTGTTCCGTCTGTGGGAGAACAGAATACAGGATCATGTTAATGTGTTCCCAGTATTTTAATCTGTTTACTTGGGTCCAGAGGACATTAATAAGGGGCTACAGATCTGTCTATTGACTGCATATGTTTGGTGCTCCCAGGTGGCTTACTAAGTTATAAATCAAAGCCGTGAAAGGAACAAATAATGATACATTTTTCTTGTCACTTCAGGAATGATTCCTGTTTACTCCTTTTGAGTATGTGAAAGACATGTGTCGTATAAAATAGAAGAACAGATTTGGCTTCTTGAAGGAAGAAAGGGAGGAAAAGAAGAAGGGGGAAGACAGAGGGAGAGAGAGAGAGAGAGAGAGAGAGAGAGAGAGAGAGAGAGAGAAGGAGAAGAAGAAGAGGAGAAGGAGGAGGAAAGGAGGGGAGGGAGAGTGATAGAAGGGGAGGGAAATTAGGGAAGAGAGAGAGGAGGGAACTCCTCTGTGGGATTTTGCCAGTGAATAACTTGTCATTCTTCCTTCTGTTTACCATGACATACAAGAAATTATATTATGAGCAAATCCATCACATTAGCTATTTTTCCTTGTCAAAGTAAAAGAAAAACATTTAGCACATAGATCCTATTTAGTGTTAAGTTTGGTGTGAGTTTATATCTTGTGAAAATTTAAGAGTGTTATTGACTAGAGGATTTCGGTTCTCACCTGGTATAGAAATTGGAAACATTTTCTCAGGAAACCCCATCATGTGTATACTACTAGTGTAAGTTATTTACAAAGTAGAGAGGATGGAGAAGCCCTAGGTTGATTAATTACCAACCCTATAGTTGATATGGCCATATATTACCACCTTAGTGTTGATATATTCATATATACACATCATATAGACACATCTATCTGTCTAGCTATCTGTCTGTCTATCTATCTATTTCTGATCTCCTCTTTCCTGTGGGAGTAGTGGGTCTCCAATTATATCCCAGGTCTACAACCTTATCTCAGATATCACAAACTATCATAGCAAGACTTGATATATAATAAAGAGTGACAAACCTTAGTTTGTGGCTTGTTTGTAAAAACCAATATTCATTGTAATGAAACTTTAGTCCAACTATAGGATCTGATGTGTAATTTAAGTTTGCTATACTGAGATTTTTGCCAGTCGGTGACTTTGCTGATAGAAATGATCAGTATTATTTATTGGTGAAGTGGCATAAAATGAAGAGGAAATAGACAAAGAAGAGCACAATATCCTTCTCTTGTCAGTTTCTAGATTAAAAAAAGATTTATTTTTTCAAAAGAGACATTGATCTCTTTTGGGCCCAAACTGTCCTGCCTGATGTTCCTTATACAAGACATGATGCCTCTCACTTGTGCCTTTGCAGAAGCGATTCACATATATGGATGTGTATTAAAAAAAATCTCAGAGTTGGAAGAGACTGTTTTGGAGGGTGATGTAGTAGAAATGAATCAGTTCAAGGACTTTGGAATGCGTAGCCTGAATGAATTTATTAAGCTCTTACTGTGTGTTAGCACCCTGCTAAATCCTGTGGATTCAAATGTAAGTAAGCAAGAGAGTCTCTGTCCTCAAAGAGTTTACATTCTAATAGGAGAAAATCACACATAAAGGGGAGTGGGTGCCATGCAGGAGCGTTTCAGAGATGGAAGTCACAGAGATCAGAAGGCAATTGATTGAGGTGTGGTTGCCAAGAATGGTCATGTTGATTGGGGGAGGGGGCAATGTAGTGCCCAGTGGGACACATGGAGATAGAAAGTGACTTTGTGGCACTGAGACTGGGCAAGGTAAAGTGAAATACTAACCAGATACAGTGCCTGGTCCCAGGGTCTTGATGTAGAGGCAGGAGAACAAGAGGCAAAGCATGGAGGAGAGAAGACCCAGGGAAGATATGCTAGCCAGCTTCTGGTATTCGAAGGAATGTCCTACGTGGCCCCAGAAGGCCAAACTAACTCTGCTCCCTAGTTTCTGGCCCATATTGATTCACTCTGTAGCTGTCCCACTTCTAGTCATTGACATTACATTCACCACAGACTCATTCCTTTTCCCTCTAGTTAGAAGCAAAGAGGTAGAGTAGTCTTCTTGCCTTGTATAAGTGAAGATGATGAGAGGAGTTGAGGAGACCCATATTTAGGCTGGAGGAGCTGTCCAAGGATAGGACGGACCATCCAGGCAGGTGGGAGATTCCCTCTCCTGGGATGTCTTGAAGCAGAAGCTAGATGACCACTCGTCAGACATATCTTAAGGTACAAGGTGGACTCTCTGAGGTTCCTTTGAACTTGGCAATTCTGTGATTTTGAGTTCAAAGACCTGGCTTCAGAGGCTGTCTTTTCCTCCTCTTGTATGTAAAGACAGTTCATTTCATCTTTCTCAGCCTCAGTTTTTTTTCATTTTTTAAATAAAAGAGGTGGATGACATGACCTTTCTGAGGCCTTTCAGTTCCGAGTCTAGGATCTTTTGATACCAAGGCATTGTGCGTGGAAGCCAAAGTTTTTCCATTACTGGAAAAACAAAAATGTGGAAGCTTCCAGGTCACGAAACAAGAGAAATAGTAATAGGTAACATAAACCTTAGGAAATGATGCTCAGAGATTGAGATCTGACTTTAGCCCAACATGGATGAGCAAACCTATGAAATATTGGTGAACGTGGGTGTCAAGTTTGCTGAATACAATAACAACCCAAAATCTAAAGCATACAGTGAGAATGCCAAAATCAAGAATTGCAGGGTTTTAAATGACATATTATATAGTTGGATCTGGCCAAAAACGCAGTCAAATTTGTTTTCTTTTGTTTCTATGCTCTACAGTAAATGGAAAAAAGAATAGGTTAGAGTTTCTGGCATGGATCTATATAAACTCTAGTGCCTTAGGGTCAGGACCACATTCAGACATGTGCCAGCCTGGCTGGGACACAGGCTGGTGGGATGACAGGATGGTATGCTTGGATAGTGCCAAGTATAGAGATGGGTTCATTGGGATATGTGGTATTACCTTCTGTTCTTATTTTTTTTCAAGATTTAAAAAACGATCAGTGTTCAACCCAAGTTTTTAAAGTGGGATGAACATTTATAGACATTGGCCTAATCTGCAGGTTGACTTTGGAGACTATTGGCTTCTTTCCACGCTTATCTCTGCATATAGACTTCAGCATTGATGTGCCTTCTGTGAAGGACAGAGGCCTCTCACCTTCTGCTTTGTTGGAGCATGTCATATGCTTTGCACTGGGAACCAGAAAAGTTCTCTGCTTTTTGGCCTCTCTGAATCTTTGAGGCTCTGAATGGAGAGGGAAGACCTTATAGTGATCTTGGCATGTCTTCGGGCATTGAGAGCTTCTGTGTTCAGGAACGAAGGAGAGGAAACTGAGCTTGGATGAGGAGTGGGGGTCACATTATTAACAGTCTCCCAATCCCCAGTTGTAGAACTAAAAGTTGCTGAAATTTGTCTGTCCTGCAGCTTCCCCTGAGAGAGGAGCCATAGTTTCTTCAGCTTTGTACATACCTTGCCAAGTCATAGTCATTATTTTGGAAGCATCCTCAAATTTCTTTATTGGGGGAAAATCATTATATAAGGATGTTTTCTCACATCTGGGATACCAGCTGCCATGGTTTGAAGCAAGGATTGATGGAGAATCACCAGCCACACTAAGTAATTTTTCATATGTGTTATCTCCATGAACTTGTCTTGAGTTAAGGCAGTGCATGGAATGATCAGTATAATCAGCCTAGTACAGTGGGAGAAGCCCTGGATTCAGATCCAGAGGGGCCTGGGTTCACATCTCAGCTCAGTTACTTATTACCTGTGTGACCTTGGATAAATCATTCTCTAGGTCTCAGCTTCTTCATCTGTAAAATGGGTTGGACTAAATGACCTCTAAGATCCCTTTCAAGTCAGAAGTGATGAATTTTTGGACCTCTGCTTTGACCTTGGACAGCTAGGTGGCACAGTGGATAAAGCACTGGGCTTGGAATCAGGAAGGGTTTAAATCCAGCCTCAGACACTCGGTAGCTGTGTGACCCTGGGCAAGGCACTTCACTTTATTTGCCCCAGTTCCCTCATCTGTAAAATGAGCTGGAGAAGGAAATGGTAAACTATTCCAGTATATCAGCCAAGAAAACCCCAAATGGAGTAACGAAAGAGTCCGACACAACCAAACAAATCACTTTACCATTGAGGTTTCGGTTTCCTCATTGGTGAAATGTGGGAGTTTGGACTGGTTGGTTTCTAAGGCCCTTTCCAGCTCTCACATTATGAACTTGTTAGCCAGTGACTGTGGGACCTTGGGCTTAGGCCCATTTCTTGGAGTCCACCTTCTTCTGACATTTCAGAGAACTTGATACGTTTTGGGGCTGTTAGAAAGTGGGCAAACTCAGAGGCTGCCAGGGATGGGGAAGTCAAACAGAGAGCATGGCACCAGCCAACGCGACCACTGAATAGTGTGCATGGGAAGTATCCCAGGAGCAGCTGCCGTGGCTGCTACTGATAATTTAAATTGAAAATGTGGATACTGCACATGCCTGCTGTGACTGTGATATTTGCATGGCACGTTGTGGGTGGTGAGTGGTAAGCTCCGAGAAGCTCCTCTTTCTTTGAGTGGAATGTCAGAGACCCTGGGCAGGTGCAGCTTGCCCAAGTTTCTGAGCACTACCAGGGGCGAAGGGTTCTTGTTTCTGTTGCTTTCCCAGGGCTTTTTCACTTCTGGCTGCCTCCACAGAAATAATCCTGTGTCTTTGGCTAGCATACTGTGCTTGAGGCTAACGCTCAAAGTTCTTTGTTGTGAATGAAGGCAATGAGATGGGGCCCGCTCTAGCTCCCTGTCCCTCCCGAATATGGAGTACCTTGACTGTTCTTTAAGAGGTAGTGGGGTAATGGCCTTTGTTGAATCAATTAGGTTTCAAGTTTCCCCAGAAAGTTTCAGGTCTTATCAAGCAATCAATCAATGTACATTTACTGACCCCTCACTACATTTCAGGTGCTGTCCTAGGTGCTGGAGCTACAAAGACCAAAAAAAAAAAAAAAAAAAAGAGAGATTAAAATTCAACAATTTTCTTTCTCAAGAATCTGTTTTTTAAAATTTCACTCAAGAAAATGTGTTTCCTCTTTAAAAAAAAATTCCAGTTTGCCAAGCACATCTTTGGATGATTATCACAGCATATTGCTGTGATATTACAATGCTATGTCCATCCAATGGGAATAACACTTCAGCTTGTATTGCATCATCCAAATGGAGGGTTTGGCCAACAGCATCATATTTTAGGCAAGATATTGACAAGCCAGAACATGTCCAAAAGAGAGCAACTGGGAGAGATAAGGGCCTTGAGATATTGCCGGATAATGATTCATCGAAGGAACTGGTAAATATGAAGCCCGGAGCAGGGAACGTGGGGCTGGGGAGGATGGAAGGCCATGATAGCCATCTTCAAGTATTTGAAAGACACAAGCAAAGAACTGAAAACTTGTCTAGTGCAGACTCTAAATTTGCAGCCTTTCAGAAGCAAAGCAGGTTGATTGGCACTAGAGAAGTCAGGAAGGTCTTCATGGTGACCAGGGGACCGAAGCCAGGCCTCCACAGGTGGCTAAATTTTGAATAGGTAAAGAAAGCATTCTAGGCAACCAAAGCCAGGCAAGCAGAGGTAGTATGTAAGCTTCTTGAGGGCAGGAACTGTGCTCTATCTAACAAATATTCTGTGAATTCAATTGAAATAAGTTAGTAAGCATGGTGGGCTTAAGGAATGACTCCTTTGCTTCAGAACCTATAAACCTTTGCTTCTAGCTCTTGGGTAAATGCTGAGAAGTCAGTTGTGTTTTCTGATGGGCAGAGAGGACGTGGATAGAATAGATTTTTGAATGTTGCACAGAAAAATCAGGCCATTGAGAGTAGGAAGACAGCTGGAAGTGACAAGAGTTGTTGGCTAGATACCTGATCCCTGCAAGGGAGCTCAGTGGTGCAGTGGAGAGAGTGCTGAAGTCAAGAAAGCCCAAATTCAAATCCGGCTTCAGATGCTTCCTAGCTGTGTGACCCAGCAAGTCACTTAACCCCTGCCTGCTTCACTTTCTTCTGTGAAGTAGAGATATTATTAGCACCTATCTCCCAGGATTGTTGTGAGTCTCAAATGAGATAATATTTGGAAGGCATTTTACAAACCTTAATGTGCTTATGCCTGCTTTTTATTATTAAAAATATGGGCTGTGAATCAGAGATAGCAGAAATGAGTTTTATATGATAATGGAGAACTTACTGTCAGAAGGCTCTTCTGGACCCTTTCCTGCCAGAAAGATACAGAAATCCTGGAAGGAGTTCAAAACCAAGCCAGGAGAATCAGCAGCTGGGTGAAGAAACCCTGAAGAAAATGGGTGTGTTTATCTTAACCCCAAGTACATGAGAGGTGAAGACAGCCATGTGTTTACATGTGTGTCTAACCCCAGAGGCCAAACAGATAATGAAATTGAGGCTGGGGATGAGTAAGCAAAACTAGGAATTCTGAGGGGGCTCTGGGAGGGAAAGCCAGATCATTGGAATCCACTGTTAATCCCTAAACCACTTTGCAGCTTCCCACTTCTCTCCTTCTGCCATGGTAAAAATGATTGATTTGGTTTGCATCTGGTAAGATGACCAGAATAGAAAGGTAAGTGACTTGCCCAGGGCCACACTAGTTTATGGTCAGGTCCAGACTTCTGACTTGTTTCCCCCTTTCCCTACTCCTCTGGGCTGCTTGGAGGATCAGATGAGCTGATGTAGATAAATCACAGAATGTGAAGATGAACAGTAACTTTTCTTGTGAGGAGCTGGATGGACTTGGGGTCTACAGAGACCTTCTTGGTTTGAATCTCTGCTCTGGTTTTTATTAGTAAAACCACTGTGATTCTCGGGGGGGGCCACTGAACCTCTGAGACCCCATTTGTCAGCTAAAAAGAATCACGTTCTCAGGGTTGTCAGGAGGGTCATTGGCTGATTGATTTATAGCTGGAAGGAACCTTAGAGATCGTTTCATCTGATTGCCCTCATTTTCCAGGCAGGGAAACTGAGGCCTAAAGAGGGACAATGCCTTGCTCAAGGTCACAGAGCTAATAAGTTGCAGAACCCACATCTTTTGCTTCCAGGCTCACTGCTTTTCCTCCTGTAGATACAAAATGGCTTCTCAAAGGTGACTCCGTCAGCAAACTTGGAAATCAGCTCCCTGAAGACTCAATCAATAGATTAAGGTAAAATTAAGGAAAGAATCATTACTTTAACTTCACAATAATTCATATCCATTGAATTGAAAGTAATGAAAGGTCTGAATTTCAGCGAGTTTTTATTTTTAATAGAAATGCTATTTTATTTCACAAGCCTGTGAAGGCTCAAAGGAGGCCAACCGAATGTTACTTAAAAGAATTCCTCAGGGAATCTGTTTAACAAATGGGGATCTGTTTAAACAAAAATAATTGGTCGTTGTTACATTTTACTAAAGGATAAAAAAACCCCTGCTACTTCTAAAATATCAGAAAATCATTTCTTTTGAGTTGTTCAAACCTAGCGCCTGGCACAGTCCTGGACATACAGTAGGGGCCTGATAAATGATAGCTGACAATATTTCCTCTGCAGTCTTATTCACGTTATTACTTTGCTTGTTGAACACTTTCTTTGGAACTAAGGCAGATACAGAATTCAGTCCTGTAGAAATGATCACGTTTTCTGAGTGAAAATTGTGGAAATGAATGAGATGCTACTATGTAACACAAACTTACAGTCAGAACTTTCTGATATATAATCTCTCAGGGACATGGTAACACCATTGATCTAGAATATATGTGGCAACTCATTTAATGTCCTCAACTGACCACACACTAGATAACTGTATCAGCTATATGTAGTAGATAGAGCATTGGGCCTAGAGTCAGGAAGACCTGTGTTCAAATATGACCTCAGACATGTACTAGGTGTGTGGCCTTCGGCAAGTCACTTAACCCCTATCTGCTTCAGTTTCCTCAGCTGTAAAATGGGGATAGTAATACCTATCCTCCAAGGTTGTTGTGAGAACCAAGAAAGACAACAGTGCCTGGCACGTAGTAGGCCCTTAATAAATACTAGCTATTACTATTATTATGTCAGGCTCTATGGCAAGGTTGTAACTAGAAAGGGATAGTTGGGGCTTTGCTCTAGGCCACCCAAATTTAGTGAGGGAGAGAAATAAGCATTCATTAAAAGTCTCTTTCCCCATCATAGAGTTTTGTTTTTGATGGTCTGTCCTTGAGAACTACCCCCATTCCCAACTGAATTGTCTTTTATAAAGGTATTTGAGGACATGTGTGCTGCTTGTCGTGAGTATTAGAGTTCATAGGATAATAGGATCATGGCTTTATCAGATCCAATAGTTAGGTGTGGCTCTTCCATAAAGCCTCCTGGTTTAAGGTTTGGGATAAATGTTTGCTAGTGAGAGCATGAACTAGCCCTGAGCTTTCTTATCACCCTTTCCTGCTATCTAAGGCATTTTGATTATTAATGTTTTCTTAGGTATATTCATGCAAGGAACAGCAAGCACCATTCTCCCTCCCCTTTTAAAAAAATGCAAATCTTAATCAATTTAGAAAAGCAGATGCTGGAGAGAAAGAGAAGCAGAGCTATTTCAAACTCCACCTAGTCCAAAAATCCTCTTTCCAGGCATATACTAAAGTTAGTCCACATGGGTGAGTGAAATCTTTCCACTTGCTGAGACCATTATTGAGTGTTTGAGGCTATTGGAAGCAGGGTGAGAAGATTCCATCTTGGCTCGGTTCTTCTCTTAGTCATTCTCTGAAGCTCTTATATCTTGATGCTTCCTGGCAGGCCTGTGGCACCTCTCCCTGCTCCCCCACATGGTGGGGCCACCCCTTACAGCTGGGGGCCCCTCCCAAGTTGTCTTGATAAAGCTTGGAGATGTGGTATATGGGCAATCTGTTGAAAGACATCTATGGAGTCATTTATATGGAAGGAGATCTTGCAGGTGTTTAATAAATACTTTGTTTAAGAAAAGTTAGAAAGCATTTATTAAGTGCCTACTATGTTCCTGGCATTGTGCTACGTCCTGGGAATACAAAGAAAGGCAGAAGACAGCCCCTGCTCCCAAGGAGCTCACATTCCAAGGGGGGAGAGACAACAGGCAAACAGCTGCAGATGGGCCAAGGTGGAGATAATGGCAGAGAGAAGGACGTGGAGATTCAGAAGGACTGGGAAAGGTTTCCTGTAGAAGGGAGGGTTATATCAACTCAATAACTGCCTCCTCCTTGGAAGTAGTATTTCAGCTCATCATAGATCTGGAGTTGGAAGGAGCCCTAGCAACCAGTCCTTCAGCTTAATAGATGAGAGTCTGCAGTCTAGAGAGTCTGGAGAGGTCATGGGATTTTAGATCCAGAGATGAAAGAGACTTTGGAGGCCATCCGATCCATTCCTTCCATTTTACATGTAAGGAGACTGAGGCTCTGGAGCTTGTGACTTACTCACTGACATGCAAATGGTAACTGGCCCCTCTGGTAGGGGCCAAACTTAACTCCTCCTGTCCCAAGTTCACTGCATTTTGTACCTCTGCTTGCCGGTTTTTTTTTTTGTTGTTGTTGTTGTTGTTGAGGCAGTTGGGGGTAAGTGACTTGCCAAGGGTCACGGAGCTACTGCTTGCTGTTTTCAGATGCAGACTGTTGCCCATGGTGGGGAGTGGAGTAAGGAGGCTGGATGCCCCATCATTATTTTTGTACCTTAAACCTCATGGCCTTTTAAAAAAATTATTATCAATAAGATTTTATTTTCCCCCAATTATATGAAAAAACAATTTTTAACTTTCATTTTTTATAATTTTGAGTTCTAAATTCCTTCCCTTTCCTCTACCCTCCCTGAGATGGTAAGCAATTTGGTATAGATTATACTTGTGCAATCATGCAAAACATATTTCCATGTTAGTCATGTTGTGGAGGGGAAAACGCAGACCAAAAAAACTCACGAAAAAAATACAGAAAGTGAAACATGATATGCATTCAGACACCATCAATTCTTCCCATGGAGGTGGATAGCATTTTTCATCAACCTTGTGGACTCTGAAAGCAGACTCATCATTACTGTGAAGCCACCTCAGTGATATTCCTTCCATTTTCAGAGCTCTGCTTACAGAGGAAGAAAAAATGAACCGTAATAACTTAGAACCTCATGAGAAAACTAGGGGAAGAAATTTATCCCTAGATGTTATTTTTATTAGTGTTTTTATCAAGATGATACTGACAATTCAATAGTTTCCCATAAAGACTCCAAACCCAAAGCCTAATGCCATTAAATTGAAATGTGAGACTTTGACACAATTTATACTCAGCTCTGACACAGAGGACAGAAGTGCTTTGTGTTTGATTGGACACTGAGGGGTGAGGCGGCAAGGGTTTACTGCAGTTTCTTTGAGAGACCTGGAGCTTTCATTGCCCAGAGTCTTATCCTTTGGCATGATTTGGCCAAAGATCCATTAACATGAAGTCTAGAGATAAGAGGCCCATTGTCTTGGTCAGACCTTATTGAAAGGCCTTTGTTCAGCTCTGGGGGACACTTTGTAAGCAGGACATTGACTAACTTGAATACCTCTGGGAGGAAGATGACCAGACCTGGAAGTCGCATCATCTGACAACCAGTGCAAGAAATGGAGGACAAGAAGGAAAGGGGTAGAGGATGGGGAGGAAAGATGTGGCACACAGTATCCTAGCATTCCATTGGATCTGTGATCTGTCAATGAGATGACTCCATTCATTGGTGCTGAAAATGATCTATTTACACCTGACCAGCAAATGCTACTCTTGTACATGCCCTTCTATAAACTTACCACCCAATATGCTGGCACTTTCCTCACATTTTGTCGATATTACAAGACTGCCAATGGAATGGAGGCATGTGGCCACCATCTTAAAATGAGATGGGTTGCATGTAGAAGGTTGGTTAGACCTATTTTTTTTTAGACCTATTCTTTATATCACCAAAGGGGAGGTCTTGTGCCAACAGGTGGAAGTTATAGGGAGGCTGTTTTCTGATCAATACAAGGAAGAAACATTGAGGAAAAATAAGAACTATCAGAAAACAGAATCAAATTCAATCTGACAGAAATTTATTGAGCACCTACTGTGTGCCAGATGCTGTGTTTGGCATTAGCTATTCAAAAACAAAAGTTACTTATTCCCTACCTGCAAGGACTTTTTATTCTGCTCCTCACAGTAGTGAGCTTCCTGTCACAATAGCTGCTCAAGAAGAGGCTAGATCCCCCATCAGGTTTGTCGATCCCAGTAGGCAGTTAGACAGGGTCCCTCCCTAAGTTCCCCTTGCAACTTTGTAAGGTGTTGAGATTATTCCTGAGGCTCACATCTGCCTGAATTCAAACCATTCCCAGTGAGAAAAAAGCTCTCTCTTCCAGAGGCAGAGCAGTGCAGTGAAATGAGAGGACCTGGGTTCAAATCCTGGCTCTGCCCGAATGATTCTGGGCAAGTCACTGCATCTCTAGACCTTAGTTTGCTCCTTTGTAAAATAAGGGGGTTGGATTCAATGGCTCTTCAGGTCCATTTTAGCTCTATACCTGTGGTCATAAGTTAGCTGAAGGACAAAATCTAAAGACTTTCAACTGTGGTCAAGTCAAGGGGGTGAGGAAAGAAGGAGGATAATTGTAATAGCAAACAACTGCATTTATATACTATCACTTTAGAGTTCCAAAGTACCTGTGTGACCCTGGGTGGGTCACTTGATCGCTCTGTCTGGTTTCCTCATCTGCCAAATGAGAGGGTTGGACTGTATGGCCTCTAAGGTCTCATCCAACACAAATCTAGGAGTTTCTGATCCATAGACACATTTTCAGTTGGGTGGCCCAATGGTTCAAATCTGGCCTCCAGCACTTATTGACTGTGTGACCTTGGACAAGTCACTTAACCTCTGTTTGTCTCAGCTTCCTCAACTGGAAAATGAGGATAGTCCTTACCCCCCAAGATAGTTTTGAGTTTTCAATGAGATCATATTTGTAGAGCTCCTAGACCAGTGCCTGGCATACAGTAGGTACTTAATGAATGCCTGTTTCCTTTTTTCTTTCCATTATCATGTATGCACCTCACAACAACCCTGTGTGGTAGATACTATGGGCACATTTATTTCTGTTTTATACATGAGGAGAGAGTGCTCAGATGGGTTTGATGACTTACCCAGGGTCTTATAACTAGGGTCCGAGGCGGGATTTGAACCCTTGTCTTCCTGACTGCAGGTCCAGCCCCCTATCTGTTTTGCATATTATCTCAACGAGGAAGCTGCAGGAGATCCCATGTGCAGCTCCTTTTCCCAGGGTCCAGAACTCTTTCAGTGGTCTTCTCAGAACCAGTGTCACCCATGAAGGCAGAAGTTAAGTGATGAAGAACACATGTTCTGTCTTTTTGCTTGGACACCAGTAGTGTTTTCAGTCTAACTGCTGGGCTGTTGTGGAGGAATGTCCTGGCTCCTAATTCAGAGCTTATTAATGGGCATTTGCAGGGAAGTCCCATCGCAGGCAGGTCCTTGAGCTGTGGCCCGCTTGTCATTGAAGTATCTTTTAAAAATATCCATGTTAGACAACAGAATGGAGGCCAGAAAGAGTCCCAGACATGGAGGACAGCTTTCAAAGTTACATGGTGAATTTATGATATTAATAAGATGTGTAATCCCATGTGTAATCCTTTTTCCATTCTACTGTATATATGGAAAAGACCATTTTATGAGTGTTTAAGATTCCCTTCTGTGTTCCCTTGTCCCCCTCTATCTGCCCTCCAGTGTGTTCCTAGAGACCCAAGCCTGTAAGAGTGTTATGCCCCTGTGACGCCTTCCCTCAGTCAGCTTGGAGGGTGATTCAGCACACCTGATTCCTATTTAGAAGTTGTCTTCTAAGCCAAACCCCAAAGACTTTGCTGATATGAGAGAAATACCTTCAAAGGTAAAGGCTGGGTTGGCGCCAGAAACAATATTATGGAAACAGAATTTAGAAATACTGTCAAGTGGGCACAATCTTGAACTGCTTTCTGTAAACATTCACAAGAGACATTTATCAAGGAATGTCTGCAGATGCCAAGACACTTCCAGTAATATATGTTTGTTACTAAAGAGAGTGGAATACTGGGAGTGAAGGGTGGTTTTTGGCATAATCTCTGTGCAAAAAATAAGTTAATTAGGGGTTATTGGGTATAGTTGTGAAAGTGGGAGAGGCATAGGCATAGGTTCCAGGAATAAGGAGATGACAGTCTCCCTGTAGCCTGCTCTAGTCAGACCACAGCTAGAATACTCTATGCAGTCCTGGGCACCCTATTTTAGGAAGCACGCTGATAAGTTGGAGAGATTCCAGAGGAGGTAACCACGGTGATGAGAGATCCTGGCATTTAAGGCCATCAGGCCGCTGGCATAAGGAAAGAAAAATGAATCTAGAGTAAGGAGAGCTGGGCTGCAGATCTGCCTTGGTCACTTAATGCCCAAGTGACTTTTGGCAAATCATTTCACTCCTCTGTGACTCAGTTTCCTCATATATAAGATGAAGGGATTGGTGTAAATGATCTCAGTGTTCCCTTCCAACTCAAAATTTATGTTCTGATGATTGGTTGGAGGAGCTGAGGCTATTGAGTCTTTGGAAGTGAAAGCTCAGAGGGGACTTGATAGTTAAATTGAAACTGTCGTGGTAGAAGAAAGGCAGCTAGGTGGTACAGTGGATAGAGTGCCAGACTTGGAGTCAGGAAGACTCATCTTCCAGAGTTCAAATCTGGCCTCAGACACTTACTAGCTGTGTGACCCTAGGTAAGCTGCTTAATCCTATTTGCCTCAGTTTCTCATCTGTAAAATGAGCTGAAGAAGGAAATGGCAAACTACTCCAGTATCTTTGCCAAGAAAATCCCAAATGGGGTCACAAAAAGTCATACATGACTGAAACAACTCAACAACAACATGGTAGAAGAGGGATCAAACTTTTTCTGTTTGGCAGAGCTGGGATTCAAATCCCTGTCTTCCTAACACCACATTCAGAGATCTTTCCCCTGCTATACCCTTCCCATTATCCTTTTGAGCACATGCCCCTCACCAACTACTTAGTGCATCTTCCTAAGGTGTTTTGTTGTGGGATTGTGGTTGAGAAACAGGGAATCTTTTAAATCAATTTGTAATATTAGCTATTTCAGCAATCTTATTTTTGGTTTTGTACCACTAGACCCTAACAAAGTGCTTTGCACATAGTAGATGCTTAGTAAGTGCTTTGCATCTAGTACATGCTTTAGTAAGTTGTTGGTTTGGATTGGATTGGATTACTTCATTTTAATGTTCCCAAAGGGGTGGTTGTTCAAGGCACTCACTGGAGCTGGGTGCACGATGGACTCATGCTTACAGTGATCATTGATGTTACTTGAATGATGGACGAGACCTCATCAGAACATGGATTTGGAACTGGAAGGAGCTTCATAGCCCCCCCCCAATCCAGTCCTTTTTGATGAGGAAACTGAGACCCATCGAGGGTAAGGACTTGCCCAAGGTCTCACTACTTAGTGATAGAACTGGGATGCAGTGAGATTGAGGGGAAAGAGTTCTAAAGGATCTTTTTTTTTTTTAAGGCAGTTGGGGTTAATTGACTTGCCCAGGGTCACACAGCTAGTAAGTGTCAAGTATTTGATCTGAGGCTGGATTTGAACTCAGGTCCTCCTGACTTCAGGGCTGGTGCTCTATCCACTGCGCCACCTAGCTGCCCCTAGGGGAAAGAGTTCTAGACCAAGGCCAGGGGACTTGGGTTTGAGTTCCAGCTTTGTTATTAAGTGCTCTATGTGGCCCTAAGCAAGTTACTTCCCTTTCTTGGCATGGGGAAACTTCCTCATACGTAAAATGATGAAACTGTCAGTTACTCAGTTCATAAAAGTTTCTTAAGCATCTCCTATGTGCCAGGCACTGGTAAATGTTGGGGATAAAAAGAAAAGCAAAAGACAGTCCTTGCCCTTAAGGAGCTTACAATCTAATGGGGGAGACAACATGCAAGCAAATACGTATGAAGAAACTATAGACAGGAGAAACAGGAAGTAAGTGAAGGAGAGAAGGCACTAGAATTAAGAGGAGTTAGGCAAGGGAGGATAGAAGGGAGGATTTTAGTTGGAACTTGAAGGAAGTGAAGATGAGAAGGGACATGAAGACCTGTAGGTGTGAGGCAGAGAAACACAGCAGCCAGTCTTCATGTACCCAATTGGCTTCCTCCTTGAACATGATTTAAATATGTTCTTATTGGCCTCAGAGGGCAGAACCGGTGGGGAGAAGATGCAAAGGGACAATTTGTAGCTTAATGTAAGGAGACAATTAGCACCTTCCCAGCATGGAATAGGCTCCAACAGCACCAGGGAGTTTCCCACTCATGAAAATCTTTAAGCTAAGACTGGATGACTACTTTTGAGGTTTGTCATAGAGGGACGACTTGACTTCTGTCTTTACTCCTAGCCCCATATTGGGCACACAACAGGTGCTTAATAAAAGCTTGTTAATTGACTGATTGACTTGATGGTCTCTGGGATCCTGTCCTTGTGTAACCTTGAAGATTCCTTCCAGTCCTGTCCATCCCTGGATCTACTCCTGTGTAGACACAGCCATTGCTTCTGTTCCTAGTTCTTTTGTTGACATCCCAGAGCATTCCTTGACTCTATGCTTTTGTACACACTTCTAGTCCCACCCCCCACCCCCATATCTGACATACCTCCATCTCTTGGAACCCCTGGTTTCCTTCAGGGTTTAGCACAAGCATCCCCTTCTACGGGAAGCCCTTCATAGTTCCCTGGCTGCTAATACCAGTCCACCCGAAGTCACCTTGTATCTGCCTATTTCTATACATTTTCTACCCCATTAAGCGGGAAGTTCCCAGAGGGCAGCAAATGTTTCACTTTTGCCTGCATATCTCCAGCTCTTACTACATAGTAATTAGTTTAAAAATATTTGTTGGGTTGATAAAAAGAAGTATAAAGCCATATAATGTATCTTCCCTTCTAATTAGAGTCAGAAGTTTCTACCTGTTAATTTTTTTTTCCCTTGAAGTCAGCTCACTAAGAAATGCAAGTTTCACTTTGAGCTCATTTGTGTGTGTGTGTGTGTGTGTGTGTGTGTGTGTGTGTGTTGGGGAGATCATGATGAGCTTACTCTTTTGGGAGTAAAGGATGCTGGGAAGCTTTTACCAAAGTCTGTGTCAGGCCCCAGGAGCCTGGGAGCTCCATTGCTTGGCCTTTGCTTGAGACTGGGACCTTTGTTTGCTTTCTGTGGGGTTTGGAGAGAAGCCTCCTGAGGCGTGTGGCTGTGCCAGTTCTCTGCTTTTCTCATAACAAACCTAAGTGGCTGTCTTAATGTCGACCAAAATCATCGTTAGGAAAGGCCTTTCATCGGCACTTATTGCCCCCAGATAAATGTCCAGCCGGCAGACCTTGGAGTCCAGCAAGCTGCAGGACAACGCACATCATTGCTAGGAAAAATTGGACACTTCTTGTTATCTATGGCTATTAGACTATTTAAATTTTGTTTTTCCTAAAAGCCATAAATGCCTTGGAACAGAAGATGGGGATACTTGGCTCTGATGTAGTTGCTGGAAGAGGTTAGCAGAAGAGAGACAGACTGAGTGTTTTCACTAAGCCTTTCTATAAAATGTGTAAGAAATGATGTCCTTCCTCCACCTCCTTTTTCCGGTGTACTAAATCATTACATACATAAATCTTCACTTTTTAACCCCTTTCTGCTCATCTTTAGGAAGGACTTGGAATCAGGCATTTTGAAGATGATAAATTGGCCTGCCCATCACTTCCATACCAAATATATCTAGTTAAAAAATTTGCCTTCAACTTTCCAAAGACGGTATCAAACATACACAAGTCTTTAAGAAGGTTTTAGTGATGCCTTTTTGTTTTTTACTTTGTTTTGTATGTTGTAGTCATTTCCTGTTTGGCCACTCTTTCAGACAACCCTCCGTTGTAATAGACAAAATATTATGGCAACATTCCACAGAATCACAGAATAATGAAATTGGAGAGTTGGAAGGGGGCTCAGTGGTGATCTGCTTCCATCAGTACATGAAACTAAGCCCCACCCTCACCCACCAAGTGGTCATCCAGACTCTGAAGAGGAAGAAACTGCCACCTTTCAAGTCTGTTTAGGTCACTTTTGGACAGCTCTAAGTCTTAGGAAGTTCCTCCTAGAAGAATAAGAATTAATTGATTGATAACAAAGTCTCCATGTGCACCAAAATATTTTTTAGCAGCACTTTCTGTTGTAGCAAAGAACTAGAAACAAAGTAGATGTCTATTGGACCCTTGGAGAATAGCTAAATAACTTGTTAATGCGGACGGTGTGGAATGTTACTATGAAATAGGAAACAATGAGTATAAAGAGTACAGAGAAACATAGGGAGATTTGCATGAACCAATACAGAGTGAATTAAGCAGAGCCATGGATGATTACAATGTAATTGGAAAGAAGTACCACAAAATAACAAAAAAAAATTAATGTTGCATTTAAAGAACAAATGTGGTCTCAAAGAAGCGATATGAGAATACACTTCCCCCTACTACTTTGCAGAGATGGAGATGAAGGAGAGATGTATAGATGCGGAACATTTTATATGTTGCTAGATTTTTTCCAAATTACTGATCATACTAATTTTTCCTTCTTTTTATTTTATCCTTTCCCAGGCATCCAGCATAGCTGCCAGCCACTTAGATTGCCATATTACATTCCTCCTTGCTATAAAACTTGACCAACTGATGTACACAGTCTCTCCTGCCAGCATTGTATTTGCTGTTTACAGACTTATACTGGTCCTAAGCTCTTCTATTGCAGTCTTCTTCTTTGTTGTTGTTGAGTTGTTTCTGTCATTTCCAACTCTTCTTTACCCCATTTTGGGGTTTTCTTGGCAAAGATACTGGAGCGGTTTGCCATTTCCTTCTCTAACTCATTTAACAGATGAAGAAACTGAGGCAAACAGGGTGAAGTGACTTGCCCAGGGTCACACAGCTAGTAAGTGTCTGAGGCAGGACTTGAATTCATGAAAATGTCTTTTTGATTTCAAGCCCAGTGCTCTGTCCACGGTACCACTTAGCTGCCCCAGTCTCCCTCTTAATCCTCTGTATCAATGGAAAATAAGATCATGGTGCTATACTGCTGAGGCCTAGTAATTAAGCCTACATCTTCAAGTCTTCAGTGTCTGTTGGCCATGTTTATGATGACCCAACTCTCTAGGTTAACTTTGGCTTTTGACTTCAGAGTTTCCTCCCATTTGCCTTCCTAGACAGCAACACTTTGGTTGCTAATTTGGTTTGGTTTATAGGGCAGAAGATAAGAAGGTTTATGCTGCAGGAGCTAAGGTAGTTTGTCGTTGTCTAAATCTCACAGTCTTTTCATGAGGAGGTTCCTGTTTATTTGATCAGCTATCACCCAGATTCTACATGAAATGCTGGATGCATGGCTTCCAGGCTGCTTTTTCATCACATTTCTGGGATTTGCTGATTAAACAAACACTGTAGATTCTCAAAGTGGAGAGCTTTATCTCTTACCGAGTGCAGGCACCTGTTGGGCCCTGTGCCCACTCCCACTCCCCATGTCCCACTCCCTTTCCTTCTTGTCTTGACTCTGTTCCTGGGGGCAGGCGCTGGGTCCTGCTTCACCTTTGTAAGCACCAATGCCTTGCGTACACTAGACACTCACAACTAACCAGCTGAATTAGTTATCCATGAGAAGATCCAATATGAACTTCTCTGTTAAGCCTGTAAAGTTCTTCATAATTTTGCCAACCCATCTGGCCAGATTCATTGGACCCAACTCTCCCTCCTGCCCTCTGCATTCCCAGGTAATCCTGGTCACAGAGCTCTGGCAAGACTCCACCACCTTTTCAAGTTAGCTTTGGGGCTCCTCAAGCTGAGAACTCCTTTCTAGCCAGCTCACCAAATCCCAGAATCAGTGAGTTTGAGCCAGAAGTGACCTTGGGGGCCTTTGAGTTCATTTTCTAATTTTACAGAGGAAGGACCTGAAATCCAGAGACAGTTATAAAGTGACGGAGGCAAGATTTGAACTGGGGTACCTCTGACCTCTGCACTTCCACTGTACCAGGATGGGGGGAATCAGCATTGTCCACATTTGTTCTGAGTGAATTACTGACTTTATTCAT
The DNA here is from genome assembly GCF_900497805.2 of Vombatus ursinus. NCBI lineage: Eukaryota > Metazoa > Chordata > Mammalia > Diprotodontia > Vombatidae > Vombatus > Vombatus ursinus. Next base: position 15,972,829 of record NW_020954625.1, on the reverse strand, counting down.
TGGACAGTCATGCTTCTCCATGGCTCCTGACTAATAACAATGAGTCATTTTGCATAATGTGTTAAGGTCTACACAGTACCTTCTTCTTCACAACCTCATGAGATAAGTAGTGCAAGTTTTATCATTTTTTGATGGAGAAAGAAATTGAGACCTGAAGACAGCAAATAATTTGCCAAGGTTGACCCAGGTGGTAGAGCAGGGAATTCAAACCCAGCCCCTTATACTCCAAACCCAGTAGCACTCATTCCTCTGTATCATATTGAATTATCATCTCCATTTTACCGATGAGGAAACTGCAGCCATAGAAGAAATGACATGGCTAAGGTCACATAATAAATGACACAATTGGGATTCGAACCCACTTCCTCCAGTTCCAAACCCAGTAACTCTTGTTCTGCTACGCTGTGGTGTATTATGATCTCCACTTAACAGATGAGGAAACTGAAGCTCAGAAAGGTGGCCGAACAAGGATTGGAACCCAGTTCTCCTAAATCCAAGTGCAGCACTCACTCCACTGTACCACTTTTTATGATTGCCACCCTCATTTTACATGTGAGGAGCTTGAAGCTCTGAGAAACTTTCTCAAAGTCACCTGGGTAGCAGGTGTCAGAGTTGGGGTGGGGCCTGGAGCCTCAGGTATTTCAATTTCATTTTCAGGGGGCCATCTTCTCCATTCACCTGCCCCAAACTTTTATCATTACCAGATAGGTAGAATGAGTCAGCTGTCTCTTAAGGAGTGGGTGGCACGCCTCTGGTTTGAAGGGCTAGTGACCAAGGACATTGAACCTCTGAGTGTTCCATTTCCTGCTGCCTTTCAGTAGAAAGAAGGTGGTGGGAATGCCATCATGAAATCTGGGTGGATTATAGTTATTTGTGGAAACATTGCTTGTAGACAAGGTCAGCTTCTCGAATCCAGGCCCATGTGTCCCTCTGGTTTCCTCTCCCTTAGGGTCCTCTCTTGGTTTCTGGTGGACCAGCAAGGGGATTTTTCTTTCTTTTGTTTTTTTCAAGTAAGATAAATAAGGCTTATTTTTGCTTCTGGGCAACCACTGGCCAACTGGCCAGTGTTCGAGGGGCTATCAGCAAAGGAAGAAAATGCTTGTATTTTTTTTAGGCAAGGTATTTGCCAGTCTCTTGCTGGAAATGGAGATTAGCCCCAGGGATGAAGAAGACAGCAAACCGTTGGCCACTCCAGTCCCCCTTCCAAATCCTTTCTTCTCTCTTCTGACTCTGATCCATTTTAGAATGGGGGCTTAACTGGCTTCTCTTGGAAACCTTGCTGGGAAGCAGCTTTCCCTGAAAAAGTCTGGAATCCATATTACTGGCGACAGAAGAAGTTGACCGTGCATTTGCTTTTGGTTGTCTCTTTTTTAGTTCTTTGGAAATTATTTCCAGGCTGGTTTCATGAGCTCGCCAACCATAATTGTATTGCCTTTTCTATCCCCCTGTCCTTCACATGTTGAAATGGGGAGGTGTTTGACTTGTGCAAAGCTCTTGACAAAGAGAAGCTGATTTTCTTGGAGGGGGAATCCCATTTGGGTCATAATCCACTGTGGGCTGTAGCCAGAAAGACTTTGGGAGGAATGTTCTTTCATGATAATGACTGTTGAGTTGCCCACTTAAAGGTACACTGATCTGAGTTACAGACAGCCGCGTGATCCCGGGGAAAGAGACCTGGTTCAGATGTCAAAAGTCTTGGGATCAAATCCCTTCTCTGAGGCTTACAACCTGAGTGACTTCAGCTAGTTACTTATCCTTTCTGGGCCTCAGATGCCTTATCTTTAAAATAAGGGGAAAGTGGTTGGATTGGATGGCCTTGGAGGTGACCCTTCTTGCTCCAAATGCTCTCTTCTAGCAGTCCCTTCACCTTACTGGGACTCAGTTTCCCCCTCTGTAAAATGGAGGGAGTTGGATTTGGTGGTTCCTAAGGTCTCTTCCAGGTCTGTGGCTAGGATCTTTACTTATGACCAAAGTTAGTTCTGATCATGGCTCCAGCAGGACTGTAGCAAGATGCCGTCGTCATGAGGACACCGAGTGTATGCAGAGGGCCGTTGTAGGTTAACGGTAAAGGCGCTGGTTTGAAATCTGAGGGCAGGAGTGGGCAAGTGCATCACTGCCCATCACTGGATGTGGTCCCATCACCAGATACTGATGAACCAAAAGCCAGGGTCATAGAAGAACTGGTGGACATAATGGCCTGGGAAGACGCTAATGGCAGTGGTCTTTGAAGAATCAAGGAGAATAGCAGAGGTGGACTACGGGCCAGGAAGATGGCAGCTGCTGTTGGTGATAGCACCTGGGGCATCCCACAGGTGGGCTTGGAGGAGCTCTCTGACTTCCAGGAGACTTTGGCTGGGAGGAAGAACCTAGCTCAGGTGTTTTGTATACAGTAGATACTTGATAAATGTTGTTTAGGGAGTATCACTTAACAAGCATTTATTAAACACCTACTGTCTATGCCAAGCACAGTGCTAGGCATTGGGAAATCTCAGGATCATAGATTTAGGGCTAGAAGGGACCTTAGATCCCATTTAGTCCAACTCTGTCACTGTATAGGTGAGGAAACTGAGTCTCAGAGAAGTTGTGACTTTGCATGAGTCACATAGATAATATGGGATTGAGGCAGGATTATAACTCACGCCCCTCTGAATCTAAAGCCAGTGATCTTTCTATTACAGCATACTCTGTAGACAAAAAAAAAAAAAAAATGAAACAGTCCTTACCCTGGATCTGGAGTCAAGAAGATCTGAGTTCAAATCCTACCTCAGACACTTACTAGCTGGGTGACCCTGAGTAAGTCACTTCACCTCCCTCTGCCTCAATTTCCTCATCTGTAAAATGGAGATAATGATAACACCTACCTCCCAGGGCTGTTGTGAGGTTCAAATGAGATAATATTTGTAAAGTGCTATAGAAATACTAGCTGTTATCATCATCTTTATCATCATCATCTTCAGTTACCATCATCCACAAGGAAGTCACGTTCTTTTAGGTGCCCACCTAGTTAATAGAGTATCTAGTTTATCAGAAGGTAAGAACACATAAGAAATACACTTCTGAGGACATGCAGTTGTTTTAGGGTCTCACAGGAGGCCAGATGGATCTCATTAGAACCTCCTGTTAAAAGAGGTCATTTAAAAACCACAGATGTTTTTTTTTTTTCTGCTGCGTTTTTAAAGGTACACAGACAATAAGATGTCCTTTTAAATTTTGACACTTTCTTGTTTGCTTACCAAAGAATGGGCAGGCCCCCCCACTTGGTTTTCTTCCTTCTATCCATGATGTAAGATGATGGTATTTGGCTGTGGCAGGAGGGGGATTTGCCCCTTGTTTGCTTGCTGACTCCCACCATGTCACCACCTGTCTGTCTGGTGTGGGAGTTGTTCTTTCATTCACTCGACAAATATACCCTGAGCACCTACTGTGTGCTGAGTGCCACAGAAGGGGCAGTGGTGGAGAGAGTGGAGAGAACCTTAGTCTTGGAGTCAGAGCATCTTTAAAGTAATGAGACAGATTGTTGACCAAGACCGTTTGGACGTTTTCCAACTAGGATTTATGGACAGATGTGAATGAGAGTCACAGATGCTGAGAAAATGTGGATGAGCTGGGATCTGCTTACTGGAGGAAATAGCCACATCAATGAAAAAAAAGCAGGAACAAGTATTTATTTCAATGCCAGCTATGTGTTACATGCTGGGCTGAGCACTTTACAAATATCATCTCATTTAATTCTCACAACAACCATGGGAAATGGGTGCTATTATCCATCCCCATTCTCAAGTTGAGGAGACTTGAGGCAAACAGATTAAGTGACTTGCCCAGGGTAACTCAGCTAGTAAGTGTCTGAGGCCATATTGGAATTCCAGTCTTTCTGACTCCAGGGCTTGCATTATATCTATTGTTACATTTACCTACCTCAGTAATCTCAGTGAGGTCACGTATCTGTCAAAAGGTCAGTTTAAATCTCCAAAATGTTCCAAAGATTCTCTTGGGGGAGGGAGTATGTAGCTTGTTCCAATGATGCTGCCATTGTCCTCCATGGTTTTGAGATGCCTTTGGAAACACTCCCAATTGAAGAGTTGAAAGCAATGGTAATATGGAGAGCCACCGAAGACCATTCAATGTCACAGAGTCTCAGAGTCGGAAGGCACCTCAGAAGCCATCTGGTACATCCCATGGCTCAGAAAGAGCCCCCTCTACAGGACACCTGACAAATGGCCAATCCAGCCTCTGCTTGGAGACGTCCAGAGAGGGAGACCCCCTGGCCTTGGAGATGGCCCATTCCACCTTCGGACTGGTCTAATGGTTGGAAAGACCTCCCCTGACTTCATGACTTCATCTCTCTCTTTATGATTTCTTCTTCAAGACTTAATCTCTCTCTTTATGATTTCCACTCATTGCTCCCAGTTTATCCCTCTAGGGCCAAGTAGACTAAATCTAATCTCTACTCCATAAGACAGGTTTTTTTGAGAAGACAAGATGTATAATATTGGTAAAATGCTTTGCAAAAATTAAAACTCTTCATAAATGCAGCTATGACGATGACGATGGCAATGACTGCCTCCCAGTTCCTTCAACCAGGCCCTCCTATAGCTAAGAATCAGGACCTTTCACTTCCTATTTAACATTCCTTTGTATGTTCCAGTCAGTGTTCTTCCTAAAATGTGGTATTCTGAGAGGACTCAGGAGAGGTTTTGAGCACTGGAAACAATTTTGGGAAAATGTGTTTCCTCCTGACAGAGGCATCTTGGCATCATGTATAGAGGACTGGCCCTGAATGTAGAAGGATCCTGTCCCTGACACCTACCTGCCATGTGACCCTGGCCAAGTCACTTAACCTTTGGTGGCCCCATAAGATTCTAACTTTCAGTGCACGTATTGACCTGCCTTGGCAGAAAGGGTTTCTTCACTAGCCTGTCCTGTCTCCCCAAAAAGACACCATGGAATAATAATAATAATAATAATAATAATAATAATAATAATAATAATAACTAGCATTTATATAGCTATTTAAGGTTTGCAAAATGCTTTATGTGTGGATTCTCAAACCCTAGGAGGTAGATCCTAATATTATATCTGTTTTAATGATGAAGAACTGAGGAAACAAAGGTTAAGTGACTTGTCCAGGGTCACACAGGACATATCTGAGGCAGGATTTGAACCGAGGTCTTTCTGATTCAAAGTCCAGCACTCTCTCCCCTGCTCTAAGCAACCTGGCACTTCTTTGGATGTGTAAACTTGTTTTTCAGTTGTAATCCATCAAAGCCTCCGTTTGGTGCCTCCTTACAGCCTGGATTCTTAAAGACTGAGGCAGCAGAGCATATGCTTTGGCCAGTTCCAGCAGGCTGAAGAGACAGAGTATTGGCCTGGTGAAGGGCTCTGGCAGTGAGTCTGGAGGGGCTCATCATCAGGCTGGCTACAGGGAGGTCCAGTTCCTAGCCCCAGCACTTCTGGAAGATGATTTGTTGAGTCACGGAGGCCTTCCAGTCTGCATAGGTGGGGAATGATCATGCTGATGGAAGCATCCATCCTTGAAACCATCCATGCTATGTTCACTGTGTCCTCTAATTGGATCTGATATCTCATCAATTTGCCAGTTCCCTCCACTGATGTGGAAAGGGATGGGAAATAAATAGACATATTTGGTCAGAAATCAGCCCTCTTGCCTTAACAAGTCCTTGCACTCATGCCGTAGGAAGAACAGTGGAATGCCCTGGGAACGTCTGGCCTGGAGAAGAGGACTCAGAAGAGATGGGCGAGGGTCGGGCCCTGGACGAGGGATCAGATTCATTTGGGTTGGCTGCGGAGGGTCCCATACGACGGAATTGGGCACCTCTCATTGAAAATCCAATTCCTATCCATTCTCTGTCAACATAATTAGGAACTGAAGCACAGAAAGCTTTCCCCTTAATTAGTAAACAAAAGGGAGCAGAGTCCAGGCGTCTGAATTTCCAGCCTCAGGATGGAGCCCACCAATCTTGCTCATACAAGTACAAATATGGGGGGTGTGTGTGTGTGTGTGTGTGTGTGTGTTTGTGCGTGTGCGTGTACGCATGTGCACGTGTATGTGTGTGCGAGTGAGCATTACTTTCCTACATGGTCTAAACTCAGCCTAAGCCCCAAAATACGGATCTTTGCTTTTGATGAACACGATTCAAATGAACAAGTTCATTTAACTGTCTCCATGAAAGGGGAGACTTTGACCACAAGATCTGATAGGGGAAAGAAAACACTTCCCAGTTTCCTACCAGCATGCATACTTCCCCCCTTCCCCCCGCCAGGCACACACACCCCCACACACATGCACACACACACTCATTTACGTGCACACATAGACACACACCCAGGCATGTGAACATGCACACACTTATGCACACATACAGACACACACTCAGATACACATACATTTAGATACACATATACTCAGACACAAGCATACACACATAGAATACATACATGCAGACATGCCCACACATTCAGACACATGCACACACTCAGACACGCACACACATAGACACACACTCAGACACATGCATACATGTCTTCAGGCACATATATCCTCACTTGAGAGTTTTCATTTTGATCACATGAACAAGGTCTGGTGGGATCAGTCTCTGGGCTAGAAAGTCCAATGCTGGAATTCTTTTTCCTTTTGGTGGCTACAGGACAACCTTTACATGTGACTCACTGGTGTAATGGTGCATCCTAGTTCCTTTACCAAGGATCAGCACCTGCTCTACAGAATGAGAATCTTGGAGAGTTTCCTGATGGACACGACATGGTCGTGTGAATGGCCAGTCTTGCCTTTAGGTTTTCCAGACTGTGGAGCCTGCTCTCACTTTGCCTATCTGACTCTCATGTTCTGTATGTTCCTCCATCACCACACAATAAAAATTCATAAAGCAATGATTGATTTGTCCAAACAATGCAATGTCTGGTCCAAGTTGAGGGAAACAAAAGGCTTGTTGACACATGAGATTACATAAGATGCTTCTGGTTTGGTTACGTAAGGGCCTCGCACGTCACTCCTCTCCATGTGTGCCTTGTATTCCATACTTCTGAGATGAAGTCTTTTCCTGCTTGCCGTACTCCCCTCCAGCAGAGTTCAGAGGGTCACCTTTCCCTTCTCTCTATGCTTATTAGAACTATTAGGAAGCTGGGATCTGTTTGCTTTTACTCGTCAGATCTTTTCAAAATTATTGTGGCCCAGTTCAGTTCGTTGGTTGGGGTGGGATGGATTGAATTTCCAATGGATCATGCTCACAGTGAAAGCAGAGATCCTTGTTTCAGGGCTTAGGGTTAGTCCAGGTAATTTAGGAAAGTAAATTCCCTGCTTCCCCCCCCCCCCCAAGCCCCCTTTACCTTTGAAGCAAGTGAGAAGGAAAGAGGAGTTCATCTTTTCCCTCTTCTTTCTAAACTGCTGGGGTGGAGCAAGGGAAGGTTGACTTTTTGCTTATCTCTGATCATGGGAATTGGTGATATTGGTGAACTCTCAGACAGTTGGATGGGGGCAATGTGTTGGGTGACCCTGATCTAGAAACTGGAGATCAGTGCTATGGTATTGGGGCTTGAAGAGCGAGTTTGAGGGTGGGCATCAGTCTGGGTGTGGACCTTTCAGTGTTAGTGACCATTTATCACTTTGCTCACCAGATGGCGATATTCTCCTTTGAAAGAAATCAACCTTTTAACTTGAGCCCCCATTTCCCCAGTGGACTTTTTGTTTTACGCTTGTTTTATGTTTTCAGTCTTTTCCCTTTTATAGAGGGATAGGGCATCATTTGTGTTTTTACATTCATAGATTCAGAATTTGGGATATATGACTAAGGCATATGGACCTTAGATATGGTCATCTAGTATAACATCCTGATTTTACAGATGAGGACATTGAGGCTCAGAGTGAAGTGATTTGCCCAAGGAGCCAGATTTTGAAACCAAATCCTCTGACCCCAAATACATTGTTTCACTGGACAAAAAGTCTGGTGGTCGTCTACGGAGGGGCATCTTTAAGGTGTGATGTGATCTGAGCCAGTTCTGCCAATGACTAGCTATGTGACCTTGGGCAGGTCACTTTACTCTGAGCCTCAGTTTCTTCATCTGTAAAATGAGGGGTTAAGATAAATGAACTCTGAGGTCCTTTCATCTCTAAATCCAGAATCCTTTGGTCCTCAGGAGTCTTTGTGTTGCAGAACAGATGACATGGTCTCCACAGCTTTTTATCCTATGGATGTCTGGTCCATGTCATGAAAGTTTTAATTTGGGTTGCAAATTGTCAGGATTTGATGATGAACAGCCTCTGAATAACTAGTGTTGCTGTAGAGACATTGCAGTATAGTGGGAATGATAATAGTAATAATAATAGCTAACATTTGTAGAGCATTGTGCTTCCTGAATATTATGTCATTGGATTCTTGCAACAACTTTATAAAACTGCTAGTATTAGTCTCATTTGATAGTTGAGGAAACTGAGGCAGAGGGAGGTTAAATGACTTGCCTAGGATAAAAAAACTAGTTAAGTGTTTGAGGCAGAGTTTCCACTGAGTTGTGAGTGCTCCTACTACCTTATTCTCTGTGCCATCCAAGGAGGTGAGCATTGGAGCCTTGGGTTCCAATTCTGGTTGTCCTCCATATCTCCCGTGTTCCCTTGAGTATATTAATAGCTAACATTTATGCGGAGGGTCAAGCTTTGCTAAGTTCTTAGAGCTAGATGAGGCCTCACACATCACTTAACAAACGTGTCAAGTCCTTTGAGAAGGGAAGGGAATGAACATTTATATGGTGCCTACTTTATGCTAAGCACTTAGCCAACTTTAAAATGTGGTATAAATGCTAGTTGTTGCCGTTGACTATCTCATTGGTCCTTACCACTCTGTGAGGCCGGTGCTGTTCTTATTCCCACTTTACAGATGAGGAAACGGATGCAGAAAGTGATATTATAATAAAAATAGTAATAATAAATTTGCACTAGGTGGTGCAGTGGATAGAGTGCTGGGCTTGGAGGTAGGAAGACCCATCTTCCTGAGTTCAAATCTGGCCTCAGACACTTACTAGCTGTGTGACCCTGGGCAAGTCACTTCACCTGGTTTGCCTCAGTTTCCTCATCTGTTAAATGAGTCAGAGAAGGAAATGGCAAACCACTCCAGCATCTCTGCCAAGAAGTCAGACATGACCAAAAAAGGACTGAACGACACCGCTATGTGCCAGTTCCCGTGCCAGTTCCCATGCCAAGGGCTTTACAAATATCGTCTCAGTTGATCCTCACAACAACCTTGGGAGGTAGGTGCTGTTACTGTCTCCATTCTACAATAGAAGAAACTGAGGCAGAGGTTAAGTGACTTGCCTAGTGTCACACAACTAGTAAGTGATTGAAGGTGGATTTGAACTAGGGTCTTTCTGACTCTAGGCTCTATCCATTGTACCACCTGGCTTCCTAAGTATGTTCTTTTTTTTCAGGGCTTCAGTTTCCCCATCTGTGAAATTAGCAATTTATGTTAAAAGATCTGTGATTCCCTTCTGGCTGTAAGCTAGTCAGTCATCCAGCGAGCACTATGCTGAGCACTGAGGAGACAAAATGCAAATATAAAAATGAAACTGTCCCAGTCCTCATTCTGTCCTGGAGAAAACATGTACGAATGCACACAAATATAAAATAGATTTTTAAAAATACTCCACAGTTTTGAGGGGGATGGCACTGGAGATGAGCAGGTGGTCTTTAAGCTGCGTTCTGAAGGCACTGAGGGATTGGAAAGCCCAGCGATTCCAGCCTGTAGATGCCTCCTGGACGTGCAACCTTGTATCGTCTGGATGCAGACAGTTAGAGGAAGGAGATCTGTAGCCCCCGAGGACACGTCCGCTGTCAGCTCTCCTGGACTGGAGCGGCGGGTTCCCATGGGGCCAGCTGCCCATAATTTTTAACCAGAGTTGAAGGGCCGCCTGAGGGCAGCTTGGGACTCTCTCCAGTGCAATACGGATGTTTACATCCACTGCCAGTGGAAACCTATAGTGAAGGACAAACCACACGTTTTGTCAGTGTCTTGCAGACAATTCTTGGGGGAGCTGAAGGGAGCTGTAAGGTTCGACACAGATCTTTGCTTTGTATGGACCAGGCACGAAACAGTCAGATCATGCAGGAGTGGACGTTTGGCAAGCTCCCGAGGCCAGGGCGCTTCTGCTTTGCACGGTGCTTTGTCATATTCGGCTCATTTGATTTTCTCAGGGTCTCTGAGAAGTGGCTAGAGCAGATGGCACGATCCCAGTAGAATGTAAGCCCTGTGAGGGCAGGAGCTCCTGGCGCAGAGGGGCTGCTTCACAAGTGTCTGGTGGATGAATGGTGCCATTCTCATTTTGTTGTTGTTGTTCGGTTGTTTGAGCTGTGTCTGCCTATCTGTGACCCCATCTGGGGTTTTCTTGGCAGAGATACTAGAGGGGTTTGCCACTGCCTTCTCCAACTCATTTTTACAGATGAGGAAACTGAGGCAAACAGGGCTAAGTGACTCGCCCAGGGTCACAGAGCTAGTAAGTGTCTGAGGCCAGATTTGAACTCAGGTCTTTCTGACTCCAGATTCAGTGTTCTATTCAGTGCACCACCTAGCTGCCCTTCATTTTCATTTTACAGGTGTGGAAACTGAGACAATGACTTGCCTAAAGTCACTCACAAGGCCAAGGGTAGGGCCTGGACTAGAATTTCAGTCTACTGACTCTTATTCTGTTTCTCTTTGCCCTAAAACACCCCGGGACCAGTCTCCGAGGAGGGTCTTGAAGTGAGAGCCTTTGCCAGACCTGTCCAGTGTTCACATGAGGTTTCTTATGTTGTCTTATATGTGTATTTGAGTATGTGTGTGCATGTGTATATGTATATATATATATATATATATACATATATATGTATGTATACTTATGTATACACATGCACACACATACTGCCCTCTTTCTGTGACTGTCTGTTTCTCTTCTTACCTACCCGTCAGTTTTTCCAGAGAGACCATCTTTGAAAAAGCCTTTGAGGTAGTTCATTAAACTCTGGAGTTACCTGAAATGTCATAATTAAGATTTTGCTTCTCTTTCCCTGTTGCTCTACTCCTCCTCCATGTGGGCATATGTTTTATTCATATTCGTATCTTCATGAGCTCCTTACTCATTTATTTGCATATATTTGCATATATATAACATAAATGTTAAGTTGGTGGGTAAGTGGAGAGAGAAGGGCATTGAAAGACCTACGCAGACCGGGGCTCTGCTCGTATGACCATTTTGCCTTGGTAGAGTCTCCTTCAGCTGCTCCTTATTGCCTGGGTGAGCTTAGGTGTGTCCATTTCTGACCTGCCTCTGGAGGCATGACGTCGTCTGGAGATACCCTCACTGTGTCTTCATGGCAGGGGACCAGGAGACTTCCCAGGCTGATCTCTCAATCAGTCTCCCCTTCCTTGCCCATGTTGGCTGTTGGCTTAGAGCATGGCCTGGGTTTGGGTGGAAGGATGCAAAGGATGGGAGCCCCTCCCGAGCTGGGTCTCTTTACCTTTCTTTGTATCACCAGCCCTTAACATGGGGCCTGGCATGTAGGAAGGGCTTCATAAGGTTTGTTCACTGGCTGACTGATTGACTAGAAGATTTGGAAACCATTGGTTTAAAAGAGCAGTGGTTGACCTTGGCCACCTTTACTGTGTCAGCCTTGGTCTGGGTAAAAGCTGTTGTTAGGATGAACATGGATGTGCTCGTTGTGTATAGGAGGCTTCTTGCATTGCCTCCAGGGAGAGTGTTGGTCTAGATGATCACTGATGTCCCTTGTAGAGCCATAATCCTGTCATCCTTACACACATATGTGTGTGGATACATTTCTCTCTGGGTCTCCCATCTATTCTTATGTAAGAAAACATGCCACAGGCTGGTGGACTTAGAAATCAGGAAAACCTCGGATTAAGTTTCGCATGTGGTCCTTACCAGCTGTCTGACTCTGATCAAGTAATCAACCGCTCAGTGCCTTAGACTGTTCTCTTAAGACTTAGCTACTAAGTCAGACTGGAGGAGTTCTCATATTGGGAGTCCCTCCCCCCAGTGAAATCATACATCTTCAGCACACACACACACACACACACACACACACACACACACACCCCCACACCCCTACTGTTAAGGGGTATTGTACTCTCCCTACATGTTAACCAGAGAATGACAATTCTAAGATATTAAAGCACACATACACACACACACACACACACTCACACTCACACACACACAAACTCAAATCTCAAACCAGTCCCCCTTTGCAACCAAGACCATTTGCCATGTGGCACAGAGATGATCTGGGGTCTTCAGGAGCAATGCCCAATGGAACACAGGGTCGGGCGGACCCAACCAAGTTGTGGAGACTTCTGCTATAGGCCTTGTGTTGAATTAAATGTCTGTCATCTGAGGCATAACCTGGCCCAGAGTAGAGTGGTTCAACACCAGGTGGACTGAAGGGTGATGTACTTTTTAACTGTAGAGACCATCTCTTAGGGAAGTGGGTCCTGAACTGAGATCCAGGGGTAGATTTCAGGGTGTTTATGCATTTGGAGGGAAAAACTCACATCTTATTTTCACTTATCTCTGCCTGAAATTTGATTCCTTCAGTTATTTAAAAGCATGATTCTGAGAAGTGTTCTGTAGACTTCACCAGGCAACCAAGGCAAAGCAACAGACATTTATTCAACACTTCCTGAGCAAACTAAAAGAAAGATGGTCCCTGTTCTCAAGGAGTTTATATTTTAATGAAGGCAGACAACAGGACAGTACACAAAAGGGAGATGAAAAGGATGAGGAAGGGGAAGGTGCCCACAAAGGGGGCATGGTGTCAAAAGCTGGAAAGTCAGAAGCAGAGCCCCGATGGGAACAAAGGCCCCTTCCTGAAATGGAGACCCTGAGAGGAACTCACCAATGGTAGAAGAGAACTGGCATGGTGGAGGGATGTTCCAGAGTGAGAAGGCCGCAGGGGAGGATGGATGTTCCGGAGTAATGACGTCTTGGTGGATAGATGTTCAGTCAGGAGGCTCCAGGCTCAGGAGGACGTTTCAGGGTGAGATGGCAGGAGAGACATGGGGGCAAAGTCAAGAGAATCAGAAACACAGCCAGGAGGAGACAAAGTGCCACTGAGTGACAGAGGGTCCTGTGACTATTAAGAACCTCTGTCCTAGAGGATGGGGTGGAATCTCCATCGGTGTTAGAAGTAACCTCAACGATCAAGATGCCAATTCTTAAAGCATCAAAATGAAGGTTGGAGCCATTTTTAGGGTTATAATGACTCCAACTTAGAATGTTGGCTTTCCACCATTACCAGTGTGTTGACCACTAACTCACCTGAACCTTTGGCCTAAGAAAGTTAAGCCCTGTTGACGTCCAACTTGACTTGATAGTCTCATGGTATTTGTGTATTTCATGTGACTATTTTATGTGGACACCAAATGAAAGTAAAATGATTTGGTGACTTCCCAGAATGGGGAGAAATTAGTGATAGAGAAGAGGGTCATTAGGGGGCCAGCCAAGTTCCTGTTGCATGCAGCAGGGATTTGACTTGTCACAACCTTGTGAAGAGTGGTTTGCTTGAATTTGAAATGCCTGTGTTCGATTGTTACTGATTAGTTTAGAGCCAGAACTCTGATTAACGCCATCTTGGTCAAGGGGAGTGGACGATGGAACAGAATTCTCTCCTCTCAGGGGATTTGTTTTCCTTAGTTGTTTTCCTTTGGTACAAAGTGGGATTGAGGCGGGGGTGGGGGTGGGGTTGGGGTGGGAGTGAGGAAACAAAGACTGCAAAAACAAAGGGCATCAGTAAAACTTGGTAAAACAAGCGGAATGCAAGAGTTGGGGGTTTTCTCATGTGTCATTTTCTTTTTCTTGTAGATCCTCATATTAAGGTCTCTGGAAAGAAGGAGAATGTTAAGGAAGCCAAAGAAAAGATAATGTCTGTCTTGGACACCAAAGTAAGTCAGTGTGTCGATATGACTCTGGGGGGAGAAAGTGTCTTCTTTGGGACTACTTCATTTGCCTTTGGGGGAAAATGTGTGAGGAGGACAAATCAGAAAAAAGAGACGTGTTTTAAAGGATATGCCTCCTCTAGGGACACTGGCTGAGGGTGCAAAGCACAAGCTCCTTCGAGGTGTACAACTCCGCACTTCTGCTATTCTTATTTCCATTTCATGGCCGAGCAGGCTGAGGGTTAGCGAGATGAAGGACTTGATCGTACAGTGGCAGGATTTGAACCCTCTTCATTATGACTCCAAGTCCAGAAATGTATTCACTAGGCCACAGCCTGTCGTGTGGCTTCTTGCCAGGGAGAAATCAAGTGTCTTCTGTGAGATGACTTTTTTGATAGAAGGGCATAGCTCGAGAGTTGGAAGGGGCGTCAAAGGCCAACCTCAGCATTTTACTGAGGAAACTGAGGCCCAGGACATGAAGTGATTTCCCCAGGGTCACACTGGTAATAGACCAGTACCTCTAGCCCCATCTATCTCAGCTGTTTTTGCATCTCTGACTGTCTTCTGGATAGTTCCACTTGAATTCTAAACCTCAAGCTTAAACTATCCCAAACTGAATGAGGTCACCATCATCCTCGTAACCCAGACTCAAGCCCTCAGAGCCATCGCCTTTGATCTTTTCCTTCCCTCAGCCTGGACATCTTGTCAGTTACCAGGTTCTGGTCACTCACCTTTGTCCCCTCACTTTCAGTCCAAGTACAAGCCCCTGAACTGACCTCCATGACTCCAATCTTTGCTTTGTCTAATCCACCCCACCCCCAACTGCCAAATCCTCCTCCTCATGCACTGATCTGATCAGCTTGCTCCCCCTTCAATGGCTCCCTGTTGGCTTCCTCATTCTGGCATTTAAGGCCCTCAGTCTGGCTACAAACCACCTTTCCAGCCTTATTTCCTACTAATCCCCTTCATCCACTTGACCTTGCAGGAGGCAACATGATAGGGTTGTGAGAAGACTGGAGAGCAGTGGGAGAGGGAGTGCCCTATCATTGATGGTGTAGCACTGGGGCCAAGGGTATGGGGTTGTGTGCATGGTGGTGGTGAGAATCAGCCTTAGGAAAGGAGAGACGTCTCTTCAACTGGAAAACAGGAGGTGAGAAAGAATGAATAGGCAAATGTGCAGAAGTCTGGGGGTGTGTAATAGAGGAAAGACTTATAAAGACTCCTATGCAAGAATTTATGTCCAATGACTTGGATCTCAGAGTGGGAAGCAGGGTCATCTGCTGGGGTGAGAGGAGGCTTGGTAGTTTGAGAAGGATTGGGCAAGATTTGAAACAATTGCTGGAAGTAATGCCAAAGAGAATCATTGGGAGAGGAATAGAGAGGCTGAGTGGCATAGTGGATGTGAGATCCAGTCCTCAGAGTAGGAAGACGTGGGATCAGGTCCTGCCCCTGACACGTCCTAGCTGTGTGGACATGTATCTGCTACTTAACCTCTTAGGGCCCTCAGACAACCCTCAAAGGCTATGGGAGGAAAACCTCGTACTGATGGGACTTCAGGTCCAGAACAAAAAAAGAGAGAGATGAGTAAAAGGATTGGTGAACAGGAGTCGACCACTGAGGTTAGGTAGCGTGACTTTATACTGAGTAAAATGAATGAGGACTTCGTGTTGTTATCTGGGAGCTCCTAGCATCGAAGGAACAGAGAATGTAGATGGTCCAGTGTGTGGATGGTCCAGTGATGCACGTGGATGGTCCTTTGATACATGGAGATGTGGTCCAATGATACACATAGATGGTCCAGCAATATGTATGGATGATCCGCTGATGCGTGTAGATTGATGCAGTGATACAATGGGAATTTTCAGGCAGGCTGGAAGTGGTGGAAAATCAATAATGAATCAATAATAATCATTGATAATCAATAACAAATAATACATTCAAGAGGGTAAGAGATTCTAGGGTGGTGATGAGCACATGAAGGTGATTGGCTTTAGAACCCAGACTAGGCATGGGACCAAGAGCAGCTGGAGGGAGCCAGTGGCTAAGAAGGAGGATGCTGGTCTGGAGGCCTTCCTGAAGAGGAAGGCAGATTTAGGAGGGACAAGAGACTAGAAGGGTCGGGAACAGGGGAGGTTGTGGTTGGGGGAGAGAGCTCCAGGGCTGAGGAGCTCAGAGGTGGTGCCAGGGGTCCAGGTGATTTGTGTTAATTTTTTAATGGGATCAGGTTCAAACTCCCAGAAGTCAGGAAGTTTATGGAGAAGTCTGTGGGTTTTTTTTTTCTTAAGGCTTCACAGTATTTGGGCGTTTTTATTTAGTCTGTGAAAGACTGCATGATTCAAGAATAAATATTTTGATACTCTTATGTGACCAAAGATAGATGAGCTAGCTGTATTGTTTTCCATTTTGTATCATTTATTATCTATAGTGGGTGGATTGACAGTCTCTTAAGATGAGACTCCGTCATTTTCTCCGTCTTAGGTCTTTGATTTTAAATTTTGATCTTGATGTCAGTAATTTAGCTCTCATTATTGTTTAAACCCATGTGGTGTTTGTAGTGTTACATCCTCCGTATGGGCTCTCCTTATTTGCCTCTTCCTTCTTTCCCTTCACTGCTTTCTTTCCTCCTTTCTCTTACTCCTCTCTCCCTCTTCCCCCTTCCCTTCATGCCTTTTCCTCCCTTCCTTCTTTTCTGGGATGTGTTCCCCATCCCCTTATACTCCTTTTTTTTCTTCCTCTTCTCTTATTTCCCATTCTCTTTCCTTCCTCTCTCCTTCCCTTTCTCCTCTTGTGTTTTGCCCCTTATCTGTCCTCTTCTGCCCTTCCTCTTCCCTTTCCTTTCCTCTGTCTCCCTCCTTCCACTTTTATCTTCCTGCCTTCCTTCCCTTGCTTCCTTTCCTCCCTCTTTCATTGCATTCTTTCTTTCTCACCCTCCTTTCTCTCCTTCCTTCTCTTCTTTCTTCCCTCCCTTTTTCTTTCCCTTCCTTCCCCTCCTTCACTTCTTCTTCCCATCCCCCCCTTCCCTCTTCCCCTTCCTTTGTCCCGACTGTCCCTATGCCTAGAGTGTAGTCCTCTCCTCACTCCCACTTCTTTGAAGCCCTTATAATTCCTGCAAACCCCAGCTCAAGCATCACCTACGCCTTGAGGATTTCTCTGCTCTTCTCCCCCAGCAGGTGCTGCTGCAAAACCAGAGAACTTACCTTGGATTTATTCTGCATATTCCAACACACGCATATTGTCTCCCCTGATGGAATGTAAGGTCCTTGAAGGCAGGGGCTGCTTCCCTTGGGTCTTTGTATCCTTAAAGCTTAGTGTGGGGCTTGGCACATAGTAAGAGTTGATTGGTCATTCGATCCCTTGCTTTTTTCTGTCCTTTCTTCATTCTTCCTCTCCACCCCCGCTTCCTTTCACCTCATCAGAGAGTCCTGAAATATATACATTCTCCCAGTGTGACCTAGATCCATATGGAAGTGTTCAGGCGGCTCTCATGAGCTCCTTAGCAGACCCCTGCTTTGTTTCCCACTTGGGGGCTCTATTTTTAGCTCCAATTTTCTAACATTGACCAAATATTGTAGAGTGTCAGGCACATCTTCCAAGCAGTTTGTTCAGGAATTTTGTCTGGCCCGAGTTATTTGGACTAAATCACTCACTACATCTGCTAAGGGGAAAATGTGTCATTTCTCCATGATTGTCACCTACCTCATTTAAAATCCTACTTTCCCAAAGAAATTATCTGGAAGAGAGATCCTGGCACGAGCATCCCTCCCCACCTGCAGCCCATCCCCCATAGGGCATATATAGCACAATGAAAAAATGGGGATTGGAAAGGGTTTCTTTGGACATTAGAACTTTTGCTAAGATGCTAAAGCCAACAAGGAACTGGGGCTCGTTCCCTTGTTGCTTATCTTTCCATTGGGAAAAAAAGGAGTTTCAAAAAAGCTATAATTTTCTGTTTTTTAAAATGTATTCAAGTTGATTAATACCATTGTATCTACATAGAGCAACCGAGTCACCCTGAAGATGGATGTTTCACACACAGAGCATTCTCATGTAATTGGCAAAGGTGGGAACAATATTAAAAAAGTGATGGAGGAAACGGGATGTCACATCCACTTTCCAGATTCCAATAGAAACAACCAAGCAGAAAAAAGCAACCAGGTGATTTCCTCTAACATTGCCTGGGACTCTTGGAGGGCGGCCAATGTTTGTGATGTCACGCAAACCTCTTTTGAGCTGAAGAAGGGCAAGAGATGAGAATATGTAAAACCTGTAAAATCTGATGTCCGTGGAGAGAGAAAAAGAATCACATTTAGTTCAATGGAAAATGTCAAAGGCAGGAAGGACATGACAGCCAGTGGTCCTAGGAATGGCTGATGGGGCTTTGGGGAGGGCATGATGGCTGTTTGTTTTTTTTGGCTGGGGAAGAAAGGACACGAAGCTGAAAATACATAGTATAGTCAAGGGACATGAAGATAGAAATGTTCAGGAAATGTTTCTTGGTCAGGTCAGGCATTTTACAGAGCTGGTTCAGACTCTTTCTCAATGGAGTCCAAAAATCCCAGAGATGTATCTGGTCTCTTCTGCTGTGTTTGGACGGTCCTGTGGGTATTCCAGTAAAGGATTAGAGCAAATTGCCTTGAGGGTCCTTCAGGCTCTGTCCTTTAGTGGTGTGAGGATGAGAGCTGGTCTCTGAGGCAAAACGTTAGCTTTGTTTTGGTGACTTAAGTATGTAAGAAATGCTTGGGTACTTTGAAGTATACCCTTAAGGCATTTCTACTTGTGCTCTGTTAAAACAACAGAGAATTTAAAATGTCATAGCAGCCATTTTCTTTGTTATCCTCATCCTCCCTGTCATTACCTTCAAAGAAATTCTAAGTATTTTAGGGTATCCCAGGCACTCTCTCTATATGTCATCTCATTGGAGCCTTCGAATAGAGTCCTAAAGGAAGTAATAGTACAGGTGTTATTATCACTGTTGTACAGATGAGGAGACTGAGGCTCAGGGAAATAACATGACTTGATCCAGGTTGAATAGTTAGTACGCGTTAGAAGTTGGAATTTAAGCTAAGGTTTCCCGACTCCCCATGTCCATCACTCCCTTCTGCCTCTCTCTAGGAGCATAACCAAGCAATGATACCTCACATTTAGGTAGTAAGAGATATGTGAGGTTTGCTGGATGTGCAGTGAGTCAGACTTGGATTCAGGTTCAGCTTTTGCAGCTCAACCTGCTATGTGACCATAGGTCTGCAAGTTATTTGAACTCTGAGCCTCCGTTTTCCCATTTACATTGTGGGAATGGTGATACCTGCATGACCTGCCTCCCAGGGTCGTTCTGAGAATATGCACTTTAAAGCAGTATGTAAATGCTTTTACATTACAGCTGTGAAAGCCTTCTCATATTTATTATCTCCTTTGATTTTCACAAACAATCACAGGGGCTGCCTGGGGTGGAAAGAGAAGGGAGTGTATGATCTTAGGTATGAATTGAGAGAGAAAGTGTCACATTGTGAATGTTCTCCCCTCTCGTCAGTGTCCTGAGAGAATCTTTGGATGGCTCCTTCCAGCCCACTGGGGTGTGGTTAAGACTAGGCTTGCCTCTTGTGGCCATCAAGAGTTTGAACTCCAAGAGAGACTGAAGTCATTTCCAGCACAAAATGCTGTGCAAAGACCTTGCGGTCTTGTGATGTGAAGAAGGCCAGTTGTGGGGGTCTGTCCTTCTGTGAGTTAGTTGTCCCTGGCACTGAGGAGATGCAAATCACTGAGAATCCAGGAGAAGCCTGTGTGCCTTTTATCGTGTTTAAAAGAAGCTCACCTGTCTGTTTTCTGATTTCCACAGGTGTCTATTGCAGGACAGCCAGCTGGCGTTGAGTCGGCCCGAGTTAGAATTCGGGTAACTATTTATGTACTTATGATAATGTAAGTCAGTGTCAATATTACTAGAATTAGAAGAAGTAGGGCACTATTGTAATTTTTTTTTTTGCATCAAAATCATTTGCTGCCATCTATGGTAAGTAAGGAAGAACTGGGAAGTCCGGGTTTGGTGCCTTCTTTGTATTCACCTTCTAAATTGTTACCGTTCCCCCCCTCCAAATGTCTTCACAGATTTATATATTAACTAAAGCCATAACTAGGACAGGGTGATCAGGGCTTTGCCCCAGTGTTCTGACTTTGCTGAAGGAGTGGGGGCAATCATTTTATCTCCTTGTCCATCACTTAGTTCTCCATCTTTCAGTTGGGAGGTGTTGTATCTCCAGTAGTTAACACAGTGCTTGGCACATAGTAGGTGCTTAATAAATGCTTGCTGATTGATTAAGGTACAGGCCCTGTTCTAGCCACTGGAGGGACAAAGAAAAATGAGAATGTGATCCCTGCTCTGAAGGAGCCCACTTGCTAAGTGGGAAGACGATATACAAACAGCTACGTATGTAAAAGCTCTATATGGTGTAAATAAAAGGGCCTCTCAGAAGGAAGGCATAGAGGGAGTTGGTGGAAATAGAGGGCTAGGGCCAGAGGCCCATTGCAGGAGTGATATTTGAGCTGAGTCCTTGGGGAAGCCTGGACGCTGGAACAAAGAAGTGGGGAGAGAGATTCTAGGCGTGGGTACAACCTGTGCAAAACCACTGAGTCTGGAAATTCTGTGTGGCTAATGGAGTTCAGGCCAGTGTAGACTATGCGGGTAGGATTAAACCGTAGGAAGCCTGGACATAGAGGGGGTGGGTAGGGAGGAGCTTCAGACGCTACACAGGTGATTTTATATTTGATCCTGTAGGTAACAGGGAGTCACTGAGGTTTATTGGGTAGGCAGAGGAGATGAAACAGTCAGATTTGCACTTGAGGAAAATCACTCCGCTGGTATAGAGATTGTTCTTCCTGTGCCGTGGCCTGAGTCAACCCAACTCCCTTGTCTAGTCCCAAAATGCTATCGTTAGGGTCCTGTTGCAAAGTAGTCCTGTCAGGGCCCACTTTTCTCCAACCGCTGGCAATTGGGTTAAGCCAGCTGGGAGTGTCTCTCCTTGTGTCTGGACTGTCTCCTGCGCTGACACTGTCTCATTCTGCGCTAGGTGAAAGAATTTGTTTGTTTTTTAAAAATAAAATGCCTCCAACAAAGATAATTTTATTATTGGAGACTTTTAGCATCTCCCCTACATTTGTCATCTGCCTCTAATGGCACACTGAGGATGTTGAGGCTATTGTATTATGTTGAGACCCTACTACATACCCTAAGCAAATTCTGCAACGGAAATAAGAGCTATTTGAAGAAATCCCTCTTCAGGAAGGCATTCGTCAGCTGCATCCTTCTTCCTCACGTCTGAAGCCGTGACTTTCTTCTTGGCATTCTCATGATCTCTCTCCAGGAGCTGCTTCCCTTGGTCCTGATGTTTGAGCTGCCCATCGCTGGCATTCTTCAGCCCATTCCAGATCCCAATTCACCCACTCTTCAGCACATATCACAAACGTACAACATTTCAGTGTCATTTAAGCAGCGTTCCCGCATGTATGGTGCTACCGTCATTGTTCGAGGGTCCCAAAACAACTCCAATGCAGTGAAGGTAAATCACGTAGTGTAGGGTAAGGGTTCTTCCCCTACCCTAAGGTAGTTTTCAGGGGACCCAGGAGCTTGGGGGATAAAGAAAAAGACATACTTATTTTTACTAATCTCTAACTGAAATTGAGCATTTCCTTAAGGTGTTTAAAAACGTGATTTTGAGAAGGGGTTGGTAGGAAAGGGGTTCATAACACAATAAGTGAAGGGGATCCCTTCCATCACAAGAATGCCAGCATTCAGAGGCTTCTTAACAAACACGTTTTCAGTAAACGTCGAAAGAGGTTCCATTTTCAGAATTCCCAAAGCTCTCTAGGCTCATGCCTGGCCCTTTGGGTGGATTGGTCATAAGACTGTTTTCCCTCCTCTGTTTCCTCCTAGGAAGGAACTGCCATGCTGTTGGAGCATCTTGCAGGGAGCTTGGCATCTGCCATCCCTGTGAGTACCCAGCTAGACATCGCCACTCAGCACCATCTTTTTATGATGGGTCGAAACGGAAGCCACGTCAAACAGATCATGCAGAGAACTGGTGCTCAGATCCACTTTCCTGATCCCAATAACCCACAGAAGAAATCTACTGTCTAC
This sequence comes from Vombatus ursinus, assembly GCF_900497805.2. Lineage (NCBI taxonomy): Eukaryota > Metazoa > Chordata > Mammalia > Diprotodontia > Vombatidae > Vombatus > Vombatus ursinus. Next base: position 15,950,758 of record NW_020954625.1, on the reverse strand, counting down.
CTCCAGGGCACCATTGAGTCAGTTTGTCTTGCAAGACAATATCTCATGGTAAGTGTGTGCGGAAATGAGTGGCAGAAACCCTGGGGTTGGAGCTAGTGTTTGTCACAAGCCAGTATGTTGTATTGACGTGGTAAATTTTTCTCCAAAAAACTTTCGAACGAAGACAATGGTGCAGGGGAAGGAGTGTGATATTTAGAACCAGAGGGCCTCTGCTACTTCTTACCTGTATGACATTGGGGGAGTCGTAGCTCCCTGCCCTAGTACCATATGCATAGTAGGCACTTAATGAATGCTTGTTGGTAGATGAATTAAACAGATGGCTTCTGAGATACCTTCCAGTTCTAAAGCTGTAACTTTTGGTTGGCTGGTCCTGGTATAGAAAATGACTTTTAAGAGTTAACTGGACTGACTAATATGGAAATGTTTTATGTGATTGCACATGTATAATGTGCATCTGCTTACCATCTCAGGGAGAGGGGAGGGGATGGAGGAAGGAAGGAAGGGATAGAATTTGGAACTCAAAGCTTATAAAAAAGGTTACAAATTGTTTTAAAGTGTAATTAGGGAAAAATGAAATATTATATATTAAGAGTCAGTTGTAACCCATGAAAAGGTTGGACCTGATGAATTCTAGTTTAGGTGCTTATCAATAGGCTTCCAGCTCCAAGATTCTTTGAAATATATATGCATGTGTTTGTGTGTCTATGTGAGAAAGTCTGACCTTCAGTTTTTAAAAAGTCATCTATTTGTGCTTGAATTCAGTTCTTCTAATTTTTTTCAGATACGCAGGAACACATGTACATTGATAGATAATATATATTATTAGATTAATAGATATTTGATAGATTGTATATTACAGGACTATTGTGAGCTACCCTGGAAGTCAGGGTGACCTGAGTTCAAGTCTCACCTCAAGCACATCTTGGTTATGTGATCCAGGGAAAGTCATTTAGCCTCTTGGACTGTCTTAGAGTATAAACTACAAGAAATGGTGTATTGGTGAAGGGAGTTTTCTCACCTCAACAGAGTTCTCACCTCAACAGAGTTCCCTGTTCTCATGAAATTGTAGATCAAGACCAAAAACGAAAATGTTAAGCTTCTAAACAAGCATTGGGGAAAGTTTTATTTCCACTTGGGAGATTTAGTAGGTAGAAAGTTTTATAAATCTTCACTGAAAAAAATGTTCAGAAAAGAATATTTGGGTGTCAGTGATAAAAAGAAAAGTCCACTGGTTGCATTAGAATGCAGCAAACCTTCTCCCAATCTGTCATGTTTTCAACTCATATTTCCTGTGTTGACTTTCAAACATGTTGGTCTTGACAGGGATCTAATCCCCGAATTGAAGGCCCAGATGCCAGGCCCACACAGACATCCTTCTGTATCACTCCTTTTTCCATTCCAAGTGCTCATCCGGGCCTGACCTTTAGTGATATTTGATTCAATAAGCTTGAGACGTGACCTTTGCTGTGATTGCCTTCCCGAGCCCACTTTTTCAAAGCTGAAAAAGATGGCCTTGCGATGGTGGCTCCCACCCCCGGCAGCTGACAGCTAGTTTTCTAAGCATTAAGGACTGCGATCATGGAAGAATTGGATGGGATTCGGTTAGTCGTGAATGGCTTCTTTTGACCAACTTTCCCTTCTCAAAGTAAAGTCTGCTTTCCTGCGTCTCCCAGGTTTAATTTCCTGAGCTAAGAGTTTTTCTATGTTCACCTTTGGAAGGCAGCAGCAGTGTGACTGGCCTACTAATACCCAAGGATTACTGCGATTATTATTCACATGTTCTTCCCAGTCCTTTTGACTTCTCTACAAGTTACTTTTGCATTCATTAAACTTTTGAAAATGTTATTCTGAGCAATTATGAATGCACGGACTCTACCTGATAGAAATGCAAATGAAGGGCACCGTTGCCTTTGAGAATCCAAGCTTAGCAGCTGTTGAGTTACAAGAGGTGCTTAATAAATGCCGATGGGCTGGAATGCATGATGGACTAGCTGGCTGGAAGCCTTTAGGCTTTACCATTTCACCATCATCACCCACTATTTAAACCAGCGTCTTTGAGGAAAAACTAGGGCTGTCTTACAAAAAAAAATTTTTTTTCTCACTTGTAAAAAAAATTCCACCATTCTAATGTTTAAATTCTGAAGTTTAACTCTTCTAAATCTCGTTTGTGAGTAATGGTTTTCTGTAAACCGTCCTCCTCCTTCTTGACCCCACCTGGAGTTCTTGTTGACCACCCACTTCTCCCACATACTTTTGCACCTGTTGATTTGCATAACTGTCCCTTGCATTCCTCTGTTTCTTCTCCTGCCTATCAATTCTTCCTTGTGAATCTCTTTTGCTAGATCATGTCCCAACTCCCTCCCCATAGGCATTTCACAATGAGGGGACCATGTCTCTACTTCCTCTGTAGCATCTCCCTTCATGTCACCTCTCATGAGTTTGGTGAACGTCTCTATGCAGATGATTCCCAAATGGATAATTCCAGCCTTCACTTCTCCCCTGAGCTCGCATACAGCATCACTAACTGCCTCTTGGATCCTTTGAATTTCGTGTCCTGTAAGGCATTTCCAACTCCACCTGTCCAAACCAGAATTCTTTATTTCCTCCCATAAGCCCATCTCCCTCCGGACTTTCACTGTTAGTGTTAAGGGCATCAGCACCTGCTGCCTGAGTCTTTCAAACCTGTACTCATCCTTGACTCCTCTTTCCTTCAACTTTGATGTCGCATCAGTTGGGAAGTCTTGTGGATTCTGCTTTATCCTCGTCAGACCCTCATCATCCCTCACTTGAACTGTAGAGGTCTCCTGATGAAGCCCCCTCATTCTATTGTCTCCACCCTCCACGTAGCCCATCCTTTACAGAAGTGCTGGTGGCGAACAGAGCCCTCCCTGAGGTGCCAGGAGCCAGGGAGCTCAGTCTCAGGTCTCAGGTTTATTTCTGACTTGATTAATCAAGCTGAGGATGGCAGATGAAATTCTTTGTAGGATATTTACCTACCTGGCCCAGTGATAACCATTCAAGAATGAAGAAAACCTAAATAATAAAACATGAAACTGTTGATTTTTTTCTGAAAAAAAAAAAAAAAAAGATGCCATCTATGAAAGCCTGTGAATCAGCAGTGTTTTTCTGTCTAGGATGTCCTGGGTGGTTCCAGTGCACACTGAGCCATCAAACATCCTGCTCATTGATGTCAGGCATGCGGAAGGTTTGAAGCTCCAATTCTCAGAGCCAGAATTAAATCCACAATAAACTAGAACTCCCATCCAAATGCTCCTCAGTAGGATTAAATATTTCTTTCTTTTTTCTTTTTTTTTCTTTCCTTTTTTTTTTTTTTGGCAATTGGGCTTAAGTGACTTGCCCAGGGTCACATAGCTAGTAAGTGTCAAGTGTTTGGTCTGAGGTCAGAGTTGAACTCGGTTCCTCCTGACTCCAAGGCGGTGCTCTATCCACTGCTGCCCCTTAGCTTCCCTGGATTAAATATTTCTTAAGGGACTCCAGGCCTCACTATTCCCCCTATGCGTAATTAAACTGGAGTTGTATTTTCTTTGTTTCTTTTTTTTTTATAAAATTGAGATCTACTTTGTTTTCAGGTGTGTATTCATTCCTTCCCATCTCCCTTCTCTCCCCTCCCTTTACCCATTGAGAAACTAAGAAAAGCAAAACCCTGTACAAACACATAATCAAGCAAAACAAATTTCTGCATTGGCCACATCCCCCCCCCCCCAAAGTATTTCTCAGTCTGCACCTTGAGTCAGTCACCTTTATCGGGAGGTGGGAAGCATGCTTCATTATGAATACTCTGGAATTATTGTTGGTCATCATATTAATCAGAGTTCCTTCCTCTTTCAAAGTTGTTGGTTATTGTATAAGTTGTTCTGGTTCTGCATACTTCACTGTGTATCTCTTCATATGCATGTTCCCAGGTTTCCCTGGAAACTCCCTCTGCATTGTTTCCTATGGCACCGTAGTATTCCATCACATTCATATCCACAGCTGGTTCAGCCATTCATTTTCCAATTGATGGACATTCTCCCAATTTCCAATTCTTTGCCACCCAAACAGATGCTCTAAGTATTTTTGTAAATATGGGTTCTTCCCCCCTTTCTTTGATCATTGATTTTATCAGTGTAGGCAGCCTCTAATGAGCTGCTACCAATGGGGGTCTGCATCTTGTGCTGCACCTTGAGGTCTTAGAAAGTGTTCCGAGGATACTGACAAGTTCAGTGACTTGTCTTGGGAGGCGGCCTTCAAACCAAGTTTTCCTCAGTCTGGGATGGCCGTCTATCTCTTACACCAAACCGTGTCTACAACAAACATCTATTATATACCTGCTGTGTGCCTGGTGCTCTGGGAATACAAAGGCAAAAATGAAGTTTCTGCCTTTAATTAAAGAGCTTCTAATGGGGAGATATAGGTACCCAGATAAGGAGGGTGAGAATGGCAAGAAAGAAGTACTTTAGAGTACAGCCTGGGCAAAGCTGCCTAGGCTGGAAAAGCATATGAAATTCAGGGGATATCAGGCTAGTTTGGCTAGAACGGAGTGTGTGAGGGACCCTGATGTGGCTCATTCTAGAAAAATAACTCGCCAACAGATTGTGATCAGTTGAATTCTTAGAAGAGCCACGTCATGTTGGTGATAGAATGGGGCCCAGACTTTCACTTTTCTAGGAAAGTTCAGTGAAGTATCTCCTCCTGTTAATGCAGGCCCGGTGCTTCCTAGAGTGCAACTTGCCTGGGGTCACATAGCCAGGATGTAACAGACTGTGCTGAGCTGTCTGGCTGCATGCTGTCAGGACAGATAATGATTATTCTCCCCATTTTAATGATGAGGTAACTGGTTTGCTCAGTGAGCAGAGCTGCAATTTGAGCTGTGGTCTTCGGTTTCCAAATCTAGCACTCTTTCCTAATTGTGCCCCTGAGATTATGGAGAGCTTGAATGCTAGAATAAGTGTCCAGACTTGCCCTGACTGAGGCCATTGTGTTGAGTCTTGAGCAAGTGAGTGACAACAAGGTAAAAGTCCTGCTCTGTATCATGGAAGGAGATAAGTGCAGGACCAGAACTTGAGACTTTTAAGAGTCTTATTTTCACATTCACAGAAGTAGCTTCTAGGGGGCCACTAGACGGCACAGTGGACAGAGCATTGGCCTTGGAGTCAGGAGGACCTGAGTTCAAATCCAGTCTCAGACCAGACACTTGACACTTACTAGCTGCGTGACCTTGGGGAAGTCACTTAACCCCAGTTGCCTCACAAAAAGAGAAACAAAAGTAGCTTCTTCTCCAGCAAAACAAAGTATGCAGTGCTGTGTTGAGGCTTCATTCGCTCACATTTTACTGAATCTGTCATACATTGGGCTTTCTGTGGTCATGGGACATCTTGAGTTTTGAAGGAGGCTCACTCCCTTGTTCCTCTTACCTGTTCTTTTTGGTCCCATCCTCCAGGGCTGTCTTCCTCTTGTGTTGATGTTTGATATGAAGGAAGAGATCGATGTGGAACCTCAGTTCATCGCTCAGTTGATGGAACAGCTAGACGTCTTCATCAGCATCAAGCCCAAGCCAAAACAGCCGAGCAAGGTGGGTTCTGGATCCGCACACCAGGAACTCAGATCCGGCTGCCCACATTCTCCTGCTAAGCTGCCTGTTATTCATATGTACAGTTCACTTGGAATGGAACCAGGCAGGAGCTCCTTGTTGTCTGGGGCCGGTTGTCCATTCCCCATAGAAGTGTCGGTTGTTTTGAGGTCCTTTCTCAGATCCCTTTAAGTCTTTCCACTCTTCTCTCTTTTTTTTTTTAAATTTCAAACATGAATCGCAACCAATAATTCATTTTGGAGTGAAACATACTGTACTCAATCTTCTAGTTTAAGTGTGTTTGATGGATTATAGGTGGGAAGGAAAGAGGTGAGTGGAAATCTGGTGTTAATTTTAATTCTCTCAACACGCTCTTAACTTAACTATTTATTGTGTTTGGTTCTAGTGGCCCTATTTTAGGGGTGACATTGGCTGGAGTATATCCAGAAGAGGGTGACCAGGGTGATAAAAGGAGCAAAGACTTCGCCATTTTAGAATCAGTTGAAGCAACTAGGAATGTGAGAGAGAATTGGGGGGAGGGCAGGGCATGAGGGTTGTCTTTAAATATTTTAAGATCTTTCACATGAAAAAGGAATTAGACTTTTTCTGCTTGTCCCCAAAGGGTAGAGCTAGGAGCTATGAATGGAAGCCATAGAGAGAGTGAGGTTTGTCATCAGTGTGAGAAAAAAGTCTCGATATCAGAGCAATTCAGAAGCAGAATGTGCTGCTGTCTGCCGAGGCAGTGAGTTTCCCCTCACTGGACATCTTCTTGCGAAGGCTAGATGTCTACTTGTCAAGTAGAGGTCCTTATTTGAGTACAGATAAAGCCTCTGAGATTCAGCCAGGCCTTGATTATTAAAATCACCTTGTTTTCAGTCTTCACCTTTCTGAACCTTGTTTCCAAGAAGCCAAGGAGTTCTACCAGTTCTGCGTAGTGTAAAAATATATTGAGATAGTACTCCTAGAGCTAGAAGGGCCTTTTGTCCAGCCCCTCGTTCTACAGGTGACAAACCTCTAGCTGAGAGGTGTTCAGTGACCTTGTCCAAGGTCATGCAGGTGGTGAGCATCTCTGTAAAACTAAAACCCTTTTTTCACTATTCCTCACTGCATATGTGAGATTATATGGAGACAATTCTGTAAGATTCATAAAGCACCTTTTTCTACTTGATAGTATTTTATTTTTTTCAAATTACATGTAAAAATAATTTTCAGCATTCACTTTTATAAGATTTTGAGTTCAAAACTTTTTTCTCTCTCCCTCCCCTCCCCTCCCCATCCCCAAGACGGCGTGCAGTCTGATATAGGTTATACATATTCAATTATGTGAAACATATTTTCACACTAGTCATGTTGTGAAAGAAGAATCAGAATGAAGGGAAAAACCACAAGAAAGGAAAAACAAACAAAAAAAGTGAAAATGACATGCTTCCATCTGCCTTCAGATTATATGGTTCATAAAGCACTTTTGAGAAGGATGGGTGTCGCACACAGGTCAGATTTGGAGGGTCCCTTTAAGACAGCTAGATCAATTAATGCACTTCACTGTACCTGCCCAGTCAAAAGGTTCATGACAGCACAACACTTCACATTTTTTAAGCACTTTACAATTTACGTAGTACTCCCTCTATGACTATCCTGAGAGGTGGGAATTCCATGATTGTTATTTCCATTTCCCAAATGAGGAAATTGAGGCTCAGATAGAATGAGGGGCTTATCTGTGCTCATCCAGTTAGTTAAAACCCAATGGGTGATTCAAATCCAGGTGTAGTGACTCCTCCTCTTTCCAACAAACTCAACAATGTTTGGATGAAGAGTTGCCTAATGACCAGGTCCTTTGAGTGGAGAAGTGAGCAGAGGTCAGGAAAGGGTTAACAGGAGAATGGAGCCTGCTCGTATAGGCTGCTGTTCCCACTGAATTCAACTGTATGTTGTTGAGTCATTTAATCTGACTACATTTTATTCTCTTTACCACCCAATTTTTTAAAATATTGCTAAGTGTTTTATACCATGGGAATGAATATTTTTCCATTTTTAGAAAGGAAATCAATAGGAAGAATAGGATTCCTTGTATAGAAAACTGCTTTGTAGCCAACTTAGCTGGTATACAGCTGTTCCGTAAAGTGAAAGATAACTCTTCTTTGAGTTCCAGAGTTCTTCCAGTGAAATGGGAGGGTGGGAATAGGAGTCAGAAAACCTGGGTTTGAGTCTTAGCTCTGTTCTTTGTCGTCTCAGTGATCCTGGCTAAGTTACTTCACTTCAATTCAGTAAACATTTATAAAGAGCCTACTATGTGCCAGGCACTGTGCTAAATGCTAGGGATACAGAAAAAGTCAAGAGATGGTCCCTGCCCCCAAGGAGCTTACAATCTAATGGGAGAGCCTTCACCTATCTGGGCCTCAGTTTCCTCATCTGCAAAGCAGAGGGACTGGATTCGATATCTCTGAGGTTCTTTCCAGTTGTAGTTCTATGAGCCTGTGATCCTAAGTTCTTCACCTCTCTGGGCCTCAGATTTCTCCTCTGTAAAATGAGGTATTGGCCTGGATGCCCTCGGAGGCCCTTTTTACCTCCCCCTGCTCTGATTCAAGGAGACCTCTTGGATCTGCTGTGTCCAGAGTCAGAGTTGGCCAACCCCCGGCTTCTATTTTAACGCCTTCATTTTAGAGCTGAGTACACCAAGGCACAGAGAGAAGTGCCTTACCCAAGACCACATGGATAGAAAGTGGCAGAGTGAGAGTTTGAACCCAGATCCTCCGGTCTTCCTTGGGAAGGCCATTGCTATTTTCCTTGTACTGCTCTGGCAACCAGAATCTAGAAAGTTCATCAGATCGTAGATTTAGAGCTGAGAGGCCATTGTAGTTCAGCTCTCTCATCCTACAGACAAGGAGACCCAGGCCCAGAAAGCTAAAGTGCTTTGCTTAGAGTCACACTGGTCTTAAGGGACAACGTTGGAGCTCCCTTCTGGGCCCCCTGGCTCAAAATCATCTTCTCTTTCCACTGTTCCAAACCTCCCTCTTAGATCTACTCAGTGCCCAGTTTGCTTTGTTTTGTGAAAAATGGAGAAAGGAAAAGCTTTGTGTTCAAATTCTCAGTCTTTTGTTGGTATCTAAGCCGATGGTTCAGGTAATGCTTATGGTTCCCTGTGTGGAATTGGGAATGAACACATTCATCGTTGTTCCCCACCCCCAATTCCTTGCATTCTACTTGCATCTCACATTTTTTTTCCCTCCATTATGTGTTTTCATAGTCTGTGATTGTGAAAAGCGTTGAGCGAAATGCCTTAAATATGTATGAAGCCAGGAAATGTCTCCTCGGACTTGAAAGTAGTGGCGTTACCATAACAACCAGCCCATCTCCGGTCTCGTGCCCCGCCGGCCTGTCATGTCCGGGCTTGGATATCTTAGCTTCTGCAGGCCTGGGACTCACTGGACTAGGTATAAAATACGTTCTTCCAGCTGTCTGTCAATGCCCTGTGGGCTGCTCTTCAGCCCTCCTTCTGAGGGAAATGTGCCCCCCCCCCCAGCTTTTGCTTCTCGTTAACATCTCTGCGTGTGTTTCTGTCACCTCTCCTCTAACAGGATTGGCTTCAGTAATCCAGAGCTGATGACTTTGTTTTCAGGGACTATTCCTGTTTGTCCTTTTTAAACCAGAAATAATATAAGGGTGCGAGACTACAGCCTATTGTAACGTATGTGTTTTCTGTGGATTTTGCAAGATTTTCATCAGTCTAGAGACTGGGATGTAAGGTGTACGTGAAAGCTGATTGCCAGTGAATGCTAACATGTTTTTAGCAGAGGCATGCCCAGATTTCCGTAACTATAGAACAAGATTTTCTTTTTTCTTCTCCATTTTGCCTCATCCTTCACCAGCCTCCCATGCCACATCAATATTTGTGAAACACAAAGCTGATGATATCATTTCACTCTTCAGAAATCTTCCACAGCTCCTTCTGGCTTTGAGGAGAAAATTCAGCATTCTCAGTCTGCAGTGATTCCACACGCTTCTCCAGGCTTCTTTCAGATCCTTTCCCTTCACGAACTGGCCATGTTTATTAAACCAGCCAACTCACAATATTCTCCATACGCAACCTTCCTTCCTACCGTCACGCCTTTGTACGGGCTCTCCTGTGCCTTGAATGTATTCTCTCCTTACCTTTCTCTCTGCCCCTATCTTCCTTTCTGTCTCTGCCTCTCTCACTATGTCTGTCTCTGTCTCTATCCATCTCTCTCTCTTCCATTCCGTTTCTGTCTTTGTCTCTCTCTGTCCCTGTCTCTCTCTTTCTCTCCTCCTTTCTCTCTACCTCTCTTGTCTTTGTGTCTCCCTTTCTCTCTCTTTGTTTCTCTCTCTGTCTCTCCCTTTCTCTCCCCTCTCTCCCTGCCTCTCTGTCTCTGTCTTTCTCTCTCTGAGTCCCCTTGCCTTCCTTCTCAGCCTAGCTCAGACACCTTCTTCTCCAGCCGTACTGACTGATCTCCCCACTTGTTAGTGCCGTCTCCTTTGGATATGCTTTCCTACATACTTTTTGTTTTCTTATCTGTGTGCATGTTGTGTGTTGTGTCCCTTCTCCCTCCACCCATTAAAATAGAAGCTTCTTGAGGGTAGGAGCTATTTCAGCTTAATCTTTGTATTCGCACTGTCTGATATATGTATATTTAATTTAATCAAAGTTTGTTGTATCAAATCAGTAACAACAAAAAACCTTTATTGAGCACCTATATTTAGTGTAGAGCCTATTGGGCATTGAGAGGTAGATAGAGACTCCCCTCAGGTAGTTTACAATCTAGTAGGAAGAGATGAGACATCAAGATAACTGTGAAACGTAACATTTCATGTTAATTGTATCAGAGAGTTACAACCCAAAGGACTCTGGGAAGTCAGAGAGGGCAGGTCTTTACCAATACAGTAGAACCAGGGGGAGCATCCTGGAAGAGGTGGCATTTGAATTGGGCTATAAAAGCTACAGGTGAATTCAACAAGCAGAGACAATGGAGGAAGACCTGTAACATAGGGAATAGAAAGTCAAGCCGGGGAGGCCGGACTGTGTTTCCAGGGCAGAAACTTGGTCCCTTTTGACTTCCTGACAGAATGGGGAGAAGGAAGAGGCCTTAGATCCTGGAGTTAGAACTGGAAGCATCCTTACGAGGTCATCTAGTCAGCCTCCTCATTTTACAGACATAAAAACAGAGGCTTGTCCAGGGTCATGCAGGTAGTAAGATTTGAACTCAAGTCCTCTGACCCCCAATCCAACACTTATTGCACTGCACTGTAATATAAGTCTGGACAGGCAGGTTGATTAGCTGAGAGGAATTTGTCCTTTGTTCAGTTGGTGATGGGGAGCCCTTGAAGAAATCTGGCCCATGGAGAGCAATCCACACCAGCTGCCCCCTCAGCATAGGCCTGGAGAGGGGTGCGGGGGGAGGCCCATTCTGAGATTTTTACCTTATTAAGCTCTTAGGGGAGAGGGCAGAGTGCCTCTGGGCATTTCTGACAATGCCGTTACCTTGTGGATGACGCCTGACAAGCACATAGCAGCTACGGGCCACATCGTGCTCATACACACGTTCTCAACCATTTTAATTGAATTTAAGGTTAAGAGCAAATCTCTCTGCCCTTTGAAGCACTAAAGTAGGTATGTGCAAACATAAAAGACCTTTGGTCATTTGTTTTTCGGTGGAGGAGAGGAGGAAGTGTACTGAGGCGGACATCAGAAGAATAATATATTTATTTATTGGTTATGTCCCATTTACTGCAAACAGCCTGTTGGGAGTAGACTAGCTTATCTGGAAATGAACCATTAGGACCCCTTTCTCTGCTGAGGGAGAGGAGGGGAAACATTAAGGACTTAACTGCAATGTCAACTCAAACCAAGAAGATCGATAAAGGATGCTTATATCAGACCATTGGTACCTGATCTAAGCATGACCCCCATCCCATGTAAACCCATGAGAAAGGGGCTTTGTCAACACCAAGACTGGGAATTGGACTTGGATGAATTCTATAAGAAAAGGCAGCAGATTTGGGAATCTCCTTACCCCACCTACGAGAGGAGAGAGCAAGCCCTCTGATAGCCAGGGGTCAAAGTTGCAAAAAGGCATATATATGTTTGATGATGGGAAGATTCTTCATAGGAATGAGAGCTGTTCTGACATGGGGAGGGCTGCCCAGGGAGAAAGGGAGTCCCTCCCTCCTCGAGGTCTCTCGGCTGTGTCACCTGTTGTAAGATCCGATAGGGGAATGTTCTTTTCCAGGCATAGAGTGAGCTAGGTGGCCTCTGAAGTCATTCTCAGTCTGGAGAGTCTGGGATTCTGAGAGAGGACAGGTTCCTTTTTCAGTTCAATTTCACATTCATTTATTAAATATCTGCTATGTGCTGAGCAGGGGATAGAAAATTTAAAAAAAAAGTGGTTCCTGCCCGCGAGGAAGTTGTATTCTCCTGGGGGAGGGTTTCTAGATTAAACGAACTTGGCTATGGCCACACCTGCCTCACACAGGAACTGTAACGTTCTCTAGTCAGACGTTGTCCTGTGCATAACCTCTCTGTGCCTTCTTGTGACAGTCACTGCATTTCCATTACTTGGCTACCAGCTTTTCTGCATGTAGCTAGGTCAGTCCTCAGACCACAGTTTGTTCCTGGGTTTGTAGACTTTGAAGACGCAGGGTCACCCCACAACTCAATAACATACCAGGGGATGACTCCATTGGAGGAATTTCCTAAGTATAGTATACAGGGTGTCCCAGAAATCTTAGTACTTTCTTAAGTTTTAGTGGGTTGGAGTTGAGTTTAGACTTTGGGGATGCCCTACATATTTTAAAGAAGGGCTCCTTATTATAATTTACATTTGAAGGAGCAATAGTAGGGGCGTTTTTACAGTAACATCTGGAACTATTACACAAGCTAACTTTCCACACTTTGCACACAGGTCTTCTCGGCCCAACTGCCTTATCTGTAAACACCTCGACGACTCCAAACTCGCTCCTGAATGCTCTGAATAGCTCTGTGAGCCCTCTGCAGAGTCCGAGTTCTGGTACTCCAAGCCCCACGCTCTGGGCTCCCCCACTTGCCAACACTTCAAGTGCCACAGGTCAGCATGCTGGGAATTTAAAGGAAGGCGGCGGGAACCTAAGGATTTTATGGGAGATGTTCCCTGGGTAGATTGTAAGCTTCTTGTGGGCAGGCTCTGCTTTTTATTTTTGGTTGTTGTATTGATCAGCATCATGTGAACCACAGACATTTGACAAATGTTTGGGTTGATTTGGGTTGATTTGGATATGGTAATAAAAATAGAATCTTTCCTGTGTCATCAAGATAAATTAGTAGCCAGACAAGGGACATATCTGACCATATATAAAAAAAAAAGTCTGCTTAAAGGAACTCTGAATTGTTATGCCTGTAAAGAAGGAAGGGACCATAGTCCAACCTCATCAGTCAGTCAGTTAGTAAGCATTTATTAAGCACCTACTATATTATCAAAGGAGTTAATATTTGTAAAGCTCTTAACACAGAGCCTGGCGTATATAAATGTCAGTTGTTATTATTGTTATTATTATTATTATTATTATTATTATTATTATTATTATTATCATCATCAGTATGTGCCAGGCACTGTGCTAAGCCCTGGGGATACAAAGAGGCAAAAGACATTCCTAGATGAAGAATCTGGGACCCAGAGCAGTGAAGGCACTTGCTCAAGGTTAGAGTTGAGTAGCCGAGCTGGTGTTCAAACCCACTTCTGACCAGAGCCAATGTTCTTTGCACTATTTCATGCTAACTCTCTTCCTCAAATTCCAGTCACTTCCCCTGCCAACCTGAAGACTCCCACAGTCTTCCTAACAATCCAGTGACTAAGGAGCATTTCTGCCCCGGTAGCCGTATAGCTAGCCGATTGATGTGGTGGAAAGTCACACCAAAACAGGGATTGGGGCCCTGGGTTGTAGATCCGTCTATACTACTACCAAGCCACATGAAAGAATGAGCATTTATTGGGCACTGTGGCCAAAGACCAGCCACATTCCTTGTCTAAATGTGCATTTTAAGTAAGAGTTTGGACCAGATTGCCCCAGAGGGCCTTCCGAGCTCTCATAAGACGTGCTTGGATTTCTTATGAAACCCTGGAGGATAAATGTAAAGCAGTTGCCCCTCTGAGTGTGAACGGTGAGGATGCCGCTCTCCTTCCTCTGGGGCCTGACAGTAGTAGCAGGAACCTTGTGATCATGTGTTCTCTTTGCTTGGATTTTCCCCACTGTAGGTTTTCCGCCACTCCCACATCTCATGATTCCCTCCACCGCCCAAGCCACATTGACCAGTATTTTGTTGTCTGGAGTGCCCAGCTACAGCCAGACAACGCCATCTCCTCCTCCAGGCTTGACTCCTATAGAAGTCCATGTCAATGGCATGCAGTCAGAAGCCCCCCAAGGCTCTCCTGCTCTGAATGGACATGTGCAGGTAAGCTCAGTGAGGAGTGTGCTCCGGGCCACCACTTACTCGTATCTGGCAGAGCTCTGGCTCCATTCTTTTTTTTTTAACCTTCATGATAAACATTTTTTTTCACGTGAAATTTGTGAGCATTTAAGGTGAGATGAGAGCTCTGACCTTTTCCTATAACTGCTTCAGTCTTCAAAGATAAAATATGGTGCAATATCGACCTCATCCCTTGGAGAAAAAGTGCTGACTGGAAATCACAATGACCCATCACGCCAGACGAGTGCCTCTGAGCAAGTATCGTCCAAGTCCGGTGCCCCAGAAGGTAGGGGGCCGCCCCTTTGCCCCTGCCCTCACTAGTTTGGGGGAGGTTTCTGCTCTGAAGGGGCCCTGAGTGGAGTGCCTAGGCACCATTCCCTGATGCTGGGGGTCCAGTTGTAGCTTTGTCCTGTCTCTGGTATATTGAAAGTAAATATCATGAAGGAAGAAGTAATTAAATCAAAATAATTACTATGGTAGTATTAATTCGGGCAGTAGGGTGTTGTGGATAAGGCATTGACTTGGACTCATATTACTGCTTTGCCGTTTACTACCTGGCAAATCACCTGACTTCTCTGAGCCTCCATTTCCTGTCCAGTTCTAAAGCTATGATACTATATGGCATTTAATCATAAGTAACATGTAAAACATATGATAGTATAATGCACATTCTACCACCTGCTGTGGTGGGTATCTACACAACTGTGCCAGCATGTGTATATCTCTGCCGGTGTGTGTGCACATCTCTATCTATACCTGCAAAGCCACGCATACACATACATGTTTGCCCAAGATTTTTTTACACTTGAATTAATGTCATAGAAATGATAGCCTTTCCTACTTCAAGTGGAGACTTTCAGAACCCCCAGTCAGTAGGACTTTGAACTGTGAAGCTATAATGTTTCTATCTGAAGCATTTGTATCTCTTTACCTGTATGTGGATGTTTTTCTCCCCAAGTAGACTGTAAGCAACTTGAGGTGAAGGGCTATTTCATTTTTGTCTTTGTATCTCCAGTGCCTAGAACAGTCCCTGTTACATAGTGGGTGCTTTAAAAGTGCCTGTTGGTTAAAGAAGTCTCTATCAAGTCTCTTATAAACAGAATGTTGTTACAAGTCCTTTTGGCTAATAATGTCTCCAGAGTGCTAGATACTGGTCTGTGGCAGCTGATTTCATGCTGGCACCATACCAAGATGGCGGCTGCTTTGATTTTCATTTGGTCTTCTTCTAATCCACAGGTTGCAATGATGCTTTTGTGGAAGTGGGCATGCCTCGAAGTCCTTCGCATTCGGCCAGTGCCACTGAGCTCAAGCAAATGATGGCGTCCTCCAAGGTATCCTGCTCCAAGAGGCAGACAGTAGAATTACTTCAAGGCACAAAGAACTCTCATTTACAGTAGGTATTGGTCTCTGACCAGCTTCTTATGGATTCGAGTGTCATTTCCTCCTTTTATACGGCACCTTCAGGTTTGGGAAGCACTTTCCTCCAACTCATCCTCTAAGTAGTCATACTATCCACATCTTATACAGGATCAACTGAGCCTTTGGGAGGTAAAGAAGGGTAATTGACTTGGAATCTTAACTGAACAATGTACTGCCTGTGTGACTCCAGAAAAGTAACTCCCCCTCTTTGGCCTTAGTTCCCCATCTGTAATTGAGAACATTGAACTTCGAGATCTCTTACTCCCTGTGTGACCTTTGCCAAATCACTCCCCCTTTGCTAGACCTTAGATTCTCGTTCTCCCTTCCAGATCTAAATCTACGATCCTTCCATTCTAAGCCTTAAGGCCTTTTTGTTTTGCTTAAGATCATGGATCTAGAAATCAAGGTCTTTTGACTCCAACCCCATCACTCTTAGAACTTGCTGAATTGTTGCTGAGCTAGGATTCTCTGGGTAACATCGACATTGCCCAAGAGGATTCCTGATAAACTTTGCATTGCTGATTTGGGCCAGTTCGACTCATTCTATTTTCCCTCTTACGGTGCTTACTGTCCACTATTATCCTTCTGATGATTCACCATAAAGGTCTGTATTGAAAGTGATTTAGCTCCATATGGAAAAATGAAAGGACCTGGGTTCAAATCCCAGCTCTACATTCTTCAGTGAGTCATTCTTTGCCTTTGCAGGGAGCAGTTGTGTGGTGTGACTTAGCTTTAGAAAACTTATGGTTCCCAGATCTCTAGACTTTGCTATTGGAGCTCTCTATTTGCTGTGCTACCTGTCTGCCTCTCTCTTCTTTCTTTCTCCACCACTTTTATTTCTCTTCTCTTATTGGTCCTTGCATACTTCTTTCTCTCCTTCCTTCTCTTCTGTCTCCCTCTTTTCCTTTCCATGTTCTCCTTTATTCCCATTTCATCTTTTCCCCTTTCTCCCCTTCTCCCTCCCATCCCCACATCTTGAGTTTAGGCTTTTGAGTTGATGTCAGTTTTCTGAAACACTTCCCATTGAGCTCTGAAAATGTTGCTGGTCTAGGATTGACCTTCTGTTCATCTTCCATAATCATCTTGTTTGTTGTAATCATGGCTGTCTCTTAATATTCATCTCTTACCATTTCCCCACTATAATTTTGTCTGCATTTACTTCTGAATTCATCCTTGAGTGCCTTCAGCTGAGGGCCCCAGTCTGTGAGAAAAGATTCCCCCCAAGCCCTCAAGGACTTCTTCCTTCTGGAATGGTTTCCGCTGTTTCATACATGTTCCAGATCATGTCTGTCACGCACATAGGTGTGCATATCTCAGAACCACAGGGTTGGAAGAGACCCCAGGGGCCATTAAATCCAACCTCTCTGTCCCTAGACCAGAATGCTGTCTACAATGCCCTCTATGCTTGGTCTTCCACCCTGAACTTGACCTTAGCTGAGGGGAAATCCACCCCTCCCAGAGCAGCCCATTTATAGCCCATAGCTGTGATGATAGCGTTTATGTAGTGCTTAAAGTTACAAAGCACTTTGCATGTGTTGTCCCATTTGATCTTCACAACAATCCTTTGAGGTAAGTGTTATTATTAGCCCCCTTTTACAGGTGATGCTGAGAGAAGTTAGGTGATTGGATAGGGTCACACACCTGGCAAGTGTCTGAGGTGAGATCTGAACTTGGGTAGTCCTGGCTCCAGGTCCAGTGCTCTTACCCATTCCCTCTCAGTTTGGGGGGAGATGGGAGCCAAAGGGGTGGTGTTGGTGACCTTACCTCCTGCTGCTGCCTCAGGGTGCTACTTCAGCTAGGCTGGCCTGCATGCACCAGAGATGGAATTCATTTGATAATTGGTTATTGATGTTGCCTTCTTCTTTTGAATTCTGTCCTTGGCTTTCATAGGAAGTGGTTGTGGTCTAGTGGGATGGAATATTAGAGTAGGCATCAGATGGTCTGTGTTCTTAAGGCTAACCCAGATGACCACTGAGAGTACCTTCCAGAATCCTGTGAGCCTCTCTCTTACAATATGATAATACAGTCCTCTAGATCTGTGAGCATCTCTCTCTTTCCCCCTCCACCCCCATACACCTTGCTACCTCTCAGGTTAACTAGGCCTAGCTTACTTCGACAATAGATATTTTTAAAGTACCTACTAAGTATCAGGCATTATGCTAAGCAACTGGGATACAAATACAAATAAAAACAAAGACCGCCCTCAAGGAGCTTACAGTCTAATGTAGGGAGCTGAAAAGCAAGGAGTGGGTGTATAGAATGATGGGGTGGTGAGAGAAGGTAGCTGGCTATGGGGGCATGATGTAAAAGTCCAAAGAAGTCCAAAAGCAGTATAGCTGGTGGTAAATGGGGAGACCACTGATAATTACTTGGACCATCAACATGGAGACCTCTGGTCTATGGTTGAGGGCTAACCTTCAAGTTTTCTTTCTTAGCACCACTGAACGATTGCTCTCGGATTCAGAGCTGAGCGCTTCAGAGAGTCCTTTGGCTGACAAGAAGGCTCCAGGGAGTGAACGAGCAGCTGAGAGGGCAGCAGCGGCCCAGCAGAACTCAGAGCGAGTGCGCCTCGCTCCACGGTCGTCCTATGTCAACATGCAGGTAGGTACTGATGCGGAGAGGGTAGAATCGATACAATGAGAGACTGCCCACATGGAGGTGTCTATCGATAGTGGGCCTTCTTTACTCCCATTCGAGGTAACAATTATGGGTATATTGATAAAAGGCACATCACCAATGGTAGTAAAGGGCTGGGCTGAGGTTGGTTTGGTTGGCATGGATCCTAGATTCTAGATCTAGGATGCTTCTCCAATCTTTGGAAACTCACAAGGTCATCCTTCGCTTAAGAGTAGAAAAGAACAGACCCGAGTGCCAAAGAACAGAAGCTCGTATTCACAGCCCACACGATGGTCTGGTGAGGGAGGATGATAGGCCTTTCCCCACCCTGAGACTTACAGCCTGTCTTCTTCACTCAAACCAGCCAGGCAGCAATGAGGCAGTGAGTGACTTCTGGGTGAGTCTTTTGTCTGCCTGCCAGATCTGATCTGGTAACCAACCTAAAAGACTCTTTTATGAGTTAAGCAGACAGGAAACAGTCAGAATGGCCTGTGTGTGCTCTGAATCCAGGAGCAGAATTCCTCTGTTATGTATCTTTTTGCCTTACCAGAAGCAGGCTCTTCAGTCTAGTTTAAATGACCTGGAAGTAGGCAGAGTTGACTAGGCATATTCAGAGAATGAGGTACCCATTGGCCAAGTCCCTTTGAGTTAAATTGATATTTATGTTATGCATATTTATATATGTACTTATTTAACTCCAAAATTCAGCAGTCCAAAAAAGTGTTTATTGAGCACTCAGCATGTGCTCCTAGGCACTCTTAGAAACAGAAACAAGAACACATGTGGTCTCTGCCTGTATAGATTTTACCATCAGAACTCAATTAAAAAAAATCTCAAAGCTTAATAGAGGAGAAAGTACTTAAATCTGATCCCTGTAAACCGAGTTCTTAAATTGTTTACTTGACAGTAAAATTTACCTTTAGAATTAAATGGTACTTTGCATATTAGCAATGACATTTTGGTCGGGAGTCATAAGACCATCATTAACTTGTGTTTACCCATGGATAAATGACTACTCATCGCTTTTGTTGTGTGCTTTGCTTTTGGTTGTTGGAAAAGACAAATTACAATTTGTAAATGTCAGAAAAGGTGAAGCTGGGCTGTGTGTGTGTGTGTGTGTGTGTGTGTGTGTATGTGTGTAGATAAATACTTTATAGCTTCAGTGTCAACCTTATGATCCAAGCCAACCTCTTTGCCATATTTATTAGTTTTTATTTCTCGGACTATGGTATATCTTCATTGCCTTCTGTCTTTTCTTGTTTCTCTTTTTGACAAAAGATAATTCAACAATGTGTAGCAATAAAGATTTCAAATATTTCCTTTGGCCCAGCTGACCATTTCCTGATGCAGGATTTTCATATGTAAGAGGTACATTTATGTCATCAGTCCAATAATCATCTCTATCCCTTGCAGTCACAAAGAAGAAAGCTCTCTGCAGTCATCAGTGATAGTGGGGGCCAAGAAATCAAGCATCAGTGGATGCCATCTTCCTAGGGAGTCAGTTGTCAGATACTTGGGAGATGGGAGCAGCAGCAGTGTGGCATGGCAGAGAGAGAGCCTGGGAGTCAGGAAGACCCAGGTTCAAGCCCTGCCTCACATACATCCTGGCTCTGTGACCTGAGCAAGTCACTTCCTTTCAATTCCCCAGACAACTTTCTGTCACAGAGTAGGTGCCAACATACATTGATGGAGTTTTCTTACTGGTAATTCCCTATACTATTGAAGCCAAAGGTCTAGGGGGAAAAATTGGAGTTAATTATCTAGTCGTGGACATCTGGACCCCTCACTACTCTTTACATCATCTTATGTGCACCATATTTGTCAGTGACTGGGTAGGAAAAGGGAAATATAGAGGAATGCCAAGCAGAACGTTTTATCAGCTTGGTATGATATACAGAGGGCTGGTCTCAGAGTCAGGAGACACCTGGGCTTCATTCCTACATCTATCACATACTAGTTCTGTGAAGATATGGAGGTCACTATACATGAAGGCTCTCTGAGCCTCGTTTTTGAATCTTCTTTCGTTTATAAAATGACAGGGATGGACTAGGTGACCTGTAGCTCTATTATCCAATAATATGTAAAATGAGGATGTTAATACCTATTGTGCACACCTCACCAGGTAGTCTTGAGGATCACATAATGGTGGGGAAGGGAAGGAATCAGCCTTCTCTTTGGTGTTTACTATGTTCCAGGCACTGCGCTGAGCACTTTACAAATGTCTCAGTTGATTCTCACAATAATCCTGGGAGGCAGGTGCTCTGTATCCACTGTACTGCCTAGCTGCATCAAATGAACTAATATAGTTTGAGTGTTCTGCTTCAAGTGCCGTATAAATGTAGGGCTATAATTAGTGCTATTTGGACAAGACTTATGATTTCCTTGGCATAAGACATTCCTGATTAGAAAACTCCCTCAACCAATGAAGACTGGCTTTGAAATTTATAATCTTAGAGGGTTACCTGGGACACTGTGAGTGAGAGTTGCCCAGGTCACACAGCCAGTATCTGAACCATGAATTTTGAGGCCAGATTTCTACTCACCATGAAATGCTGCCTCTCGTTATTGTTAACTTGGTCAAAAGTTAGAGGAGGTAGAAGATTGCTTAAAATGAAATTTTAGGAGTTATTTGTGAACTTTTATACCATCATTATCCTTGCTGACTTATGTATAGTGCTTTAAGATTTGCTAAAAACTTCACAAATGGTCCTCACAGCAAGTCCATAGACATTCTTAAAATGATTCTCTTTTATTGAATGTCTATTTTTCAAATTGATGATTAGGCTCACATCTTGGGTTGCATCTTGGACTCCTTTCCTCTTCAGAACACATCATTCCATTCCCTTATGTAGTTCCTAGTGGGTGCAGAGTAGTCTTGAGGTATTCACATTTCTTTTCCTTTATTTGTGGTAGTTTGCAGAATTTATTGTTTGTCATCGGAAATTATTAAATTTAACCATTACTATCTTGGAATTTGTAGCATAGGATTCTTGTTTGTTTTTTGGAGGCAATCCATAGATTCTTTTGATGAGCATTTTGTTTTATGTTTTTAGAAATTCTGAGCAGTTTTACTGTATTACTTATTGCATTATGGCGTTCAGGGTCTTTCGACTTGTGTTCTAAGAGACCTATGATCCTTAAGTTTTATCTGTATCCTGTCTTCAAGAGCACAATGTTTTTCTTGTTTAGGTGTCATGTATTCTTTTAATATTATTGCTTTTTTGCTGTTCCTCATCTAGATTATTTTTCACTTCTTTATATTTGTATTTACTTCTTTTGTTTCTTGGTAAGGTTTGCCATTGTGGATTCAAGTTTTTCTATTCTGCCAATTATTTCTACTGTGCAAATTGTCACCATTTTTATTTCTCTCTTGAATTATTGGGAATTGTTGTGGTACCATTTTCTCTTGGGAATTCACAGGATCCTCTGCCTCTCAAATGTTGATTCAGTTTCTTTTGCTTGGCAATATTTATTAAGAAGTGTTGGGACTCATTTAGATGTCCCAGAGGTTATCTTTCCTTCTGTTTTAATATCTTTCCTATTGATTTATGTGCCAGTACTCAAAATTTTTGACTGATTTTTCCCTCTCTTGAGATTTTTGGTAATTTAAATCTCTTTTCCTATATTCCTTTATTGTTCACTTTCTGACTTCTTTCTCTTTGATGTCAGATTCCCTGGTATTTGACCTAAGAGTTGTCTCAGCCATTTCTTTTGCTGAGGAATTAATTTTTAACCAGCCTCAGTCTCTGCCCTAACTGACTTCTGAGGGGACAGAACTGATCTACACTGGATGCCAGACTCTTTTTCTTCAGGCCTTATGTAGTGCCTCCCCCCCCACCCATATAGTGGTAGATTTCCCCAGTTACCTCTGTTCTCTAATTCTCTGGCTGAGGGCTGCTGCAGTATAGCATGCTGCCACCCCAGGCCAAGTGTGTTCACTTTCCTGCGCTTTACCTTCTCTGCATGAGTGGGGAAAGAAGTGGATTGAGTTGAATTCTGCTATTTGTTGTCACAGAAAGGTAGAGTAAGGTTAGGGACCAGATGTGCCAGCAGAGACTGTTGGTTATGAGTCCCCTTGTGCCATCCTGCCAGAGGGTGGAGGCTAGTGGCAAAGGGGATGCAGAGTGTACATGTTAGAGATGAGGAGCTAGCCCTCTGTGCTATTTTTTCATCAGACTGTTACCTCCTTGTACTTCTTGGTGACTTGACCTGCGGAGATAGTTTTATTTACCTGTGGCTCAGATTTTTATGAAGGTGAGTTTTAAGAGTTTATGAAGATCAGAAAGTGGGTCTGGTCCTCTGTTTTGTTCACCATGTTGTTTTTCGGCACATAAATGCCGTTCTTCTTCCCTCATCCTCACCAACATCTGTGATGGAGAGAAGTTATGATCCTCAAACCTCATTTTAGAGGTTTTTCTAAGCAAACTTCAGTGCAGTAGACTAGTGCTGTTCATGACTAGTTTAGCTGGACTGACTTAACAAGCCAGCACTTTCAGGGGCAGTTATCTCCTGGAATTGAGCATTCTGGACAGTTGCTGATTAATGATCTTTGGCTGAAATCATTGGGGTTACAAAGCCTCCAAGGGTGGGTTAGGAGACCCGTTTGTGTCCAGAGCGATTGTGAGCAATGAGTCTCTGTTTCTTCGTCTTCAGAGTGAGGAGGTTGGAGCAGGTGATCAGATAGGATAATGTCTGTGTGAAGCATTCAGTTAACCTTAAAAGTGCCGTGTCCGGTCCATCCATTGTGATACTGCTGATCTCTCTAAAGTCACTTTGATTTCTAACATTTTGTGTTTCAGTAGAGTTCATAGAGTATGGAATTATAACAGAGCTTGTAGAGGTATTTGAGGTTATTGAGTCCAAGACCCTCCTTCTACAGAGGAGGAACGGAGTCCCAGCAAGGGAAAATGACACAGATCATCAGTAGCAACTCTAGGCTCCCACCCCAGGTCCTCTTTTCCCTACAGTATGCTTCTGGGATAGCGACTTGAGAGTCAAGCATTCCTTTAGTCAATATTTACCAAGCACCTGGTTTGAAGGTACTCTGTGAGTGCTGGCTAGCAGGTAGAACTCGAGGCCTGTTTAATATTATCCAATGTCATTGCAAGTTGAAATCAAGCAATATTTCAGTTTGATTTGATAATCTCACTTGGAGCAATTGAAAACCAATAATGGTCCCAGAGAACAGATAATGAATCAAATCTCTCTCCCATCAGCAAAGGGAATGGGTGTGGGGGTGAAGGCTGGGAGGACAAGATATCATATAATTTCTCAGACACGGTCGCGGTAATTGCGTGGCTTTAGTCTAACTGGTTTCTTTTTGTTACAAGAGAGGGTTCAACTTAGATGATGGGGGAGAGGAAGAGAGAATTTTCCAGGTACCACTACAGAATGAGCTGTAATTCACAGAAATCAAGGTTATTTTTAAAAACAGTCCACTGGTATCTTGGCATCAAGTTCTTTCTTTTGGAAAGGATTCCCCAAATCCTTGTCATCAAAACCATAGGCATGATAGGTCATGCTTATCATAAATGAGAGGGTTTTTTTTAAACAACTGGTTTCTGGGAAAGAGTAGTGCAGGAATTTGGGGTAGAATCTCAGTATTTCAGGAATGTGGTATCCCAAACCAGATTTTTGGATACTATTGGATTGAGTCACTGATATTTGAAGTATGCTTTCCTTAGCGTGTTAAATATTAATCATAAATAGATTTGTTTAAGTTAAAGGAGATAATTTGACTCAGTGCCACAAGTCAGATAGTTATTTATTGCTCCAATGAGATATTTAAATGATCCAATAGAATATAAGCTCTTAGGGGAGGAGGGCTGTTTTGTTTTTCTCTCTAGTTCCTAGTACAGTGGTTAGCACATAGTAGGCACTTAATCGTTGCTTGTCGATTGATTGGTTTACCATTTAGATGTATCAGATGTTCAGCGGATTGCTAGTATATTATTAAACTTAGGTTAAACACTTGTCCCTTGGGAATTCGTGAGCTGTAGTTAAAGCCTTTGTTTTTAGAATGTGAGTGTTGGTGTGACCCATGGTGAAAGGAGAAGTAAAGAATTTTCTGTTTGTTTAATTTTTTTAGGCATTTGACTATGAACAGAAAAAGCTGCTAGCAACCAAAGGTATGTCGTCCATGAGCCTCCTCCAAAATGCCTCTATTTCTCAGTGGACCCATAAACATATTTTCCACTGTCTGTATTTGATTCATTTTGCTCTTGATGAAAAAGGTTTATCCGTACTTTAAAAAAAAGAAAAGAAGAAAAAAACAAAACAAACAAGAAAGATCGACCCATGTTGTATGAAGTCTGTATTGGCCTAATGAAGGATCAAGTAAAATTGACAAGGCTTTTTGATGCCGTGATAAGGGTATTGATTCTTAAAGTCATAGGTCCTGAATTTGAATCCTGGCTCTTTGACTTGGGACCTATGTGACCCTGGCCTATTCTGTAATAGTTTGTGATGCATAAAGACAGCTGAGTGGCTCTGGTGGAGTTAGGTGGAGTTAAAATTCGGCCTCAGACATTTAATTAAGCTGTGTTACCCTGGGAAAGTCACTTAACCCTGGTTTGCCTTATTTTCCTCAGCTGTAAAATGGGGACAATAATAACACCTACTTCCCATTGTTATTGTGAGGATCAAATGAGATAATATTTGTAAAGTACTTTGAGGGCTTTAAAGTGCTCTATAAATGCTAGTTATTATTGTTGTTGTTAAAGATCACACCCTCAGTTGTATATAATCATGTTTGAGAAGATAACTCACAAGGATTGACTGTTCCATGTGTGTCCGTCCCCCTTCCTCCCCCAAAGCAATGCTGAAAAAGCCGGTGGTGACGGAAGTGAGGACACCAACCAACACATGGAGTGGCCTGGGATTCTCCAAGTCCATGCCAGCTGAAACCATCAAGGAGCTCAGGAGGGCTAACCACGTCTCCTATAAGCCCACGATGAGGACGACCTATGAGGTAAACACTCACTGGGCGCTTCCCCTCTGGCAGCTCTGTGGACGGCACATGGAGTCCATGGACTTCCACTCAGTGCCACACACTTTTTTTAATCTTCCGGGTGGTGGTAAGGGGTGGAGAAGGGAGGAGACTGGCTCTGAGTCTGTTCACTGTAACTAGATTGTCATGAAATGGAAATAGTTTTAGTGACCCATCCCCAGCTTTCAAAGCTAGGGACTGTTTGCTGTTGGGGATGTGTGTGTGTACGTACACACTCACACACAGTAAATCAAACCATGGGACTGAGGGTAGACAAAGGATGGCCATGCTATCCTCTCTGGTGCTTAGACAAGACCTTCATTCTGAGGGTCTGTCTTCTGACAGAACCACCTCAGAGGTAAATGATGCAAATAGAAAAGGAAGACTCACCTTTCAAATGGCGAGTAGCAAACAGTCCTGGGCATTTGGACCTGCCAAAGCCAAGCTCTCCAGTGGTCCCAGATGTTGGCTCTGTCACGTACGTTGAAGCGGAGAGGCTGGCTTCCTGACATATGGCAGTAGGAGCCAAGGCCATGGGTCAATACCCCATTAGGCTACATAGGACTGACAAGCAAGGGCCTGCCAGTTTGGAGATAGCCAGCTTTTGGCTGTTGGCTTCTATGAGAAAATATGAGGAAGTTGTCCAAACCCATATTTTAGAGAGAAAAAAATCAGCAATCAATCGAAATAGAATATTTACTGGACTCCTTGTTTGAAAGACAGTTGCGTAATGATTTGAAGGCTTGGGGTGGCCTTCTCTTCCTCTCTAATGGACCAGTTTGCTCCTGTAGAGCTCTAGGAAGCGTGCTCTTTTTCAGTGCTCCTTTTGAATCCCCAAAACTTCCAGTGCAAGGACAAGGAAGCTATTTGTAAGGGCCTGGAAAGAAGGTTCTGGTACGTTTTGTTCTCAGGGTTATATTACAGCAGTGGTGCAAGGGACTTAGAGGAGTATAATTTGAGTTACTTTCAAAATTGTGTAACTCTGAAATAAATACTTAAATTAGTTTTATTCACTTCCTGGGAGGGGCCTTAAAATCTTGTCATGCCCCCTCATTTGACAGATGAAGAAACCGAGGCCCAGAGAAGTGATTTGTCCATGATTACGTAGTGGTAGAGCTGAGTTTTGTTATAAAAGAAAAAAAATTCTAACCCCCACCCCCACCCTGGCTCTCTGAACTGCATAGAGTACCATCAAAGATAACCCCAGCCCCAATTTGTTCCACTGTTAGCATGATCAATCCATCCAATTTTTAGAGATGGGTGGTCAGAGAAAAAGAAACTCGTCAAACCCAAGAGTTCCCAAGCTCACAAACGCTCAGCTCAATGTGCAGCAGCCCCCAGGCTTCATAGCACAGCCACGATGAAAAGGAGGAAGCCTAGGAAGTGAGTTTCTGAGCATTCCTAATGTTAGCTCTTTGGGGGGAGGCAGTTTCCTTGTTGCAGACCCTGCCACAGCTGTCCTGGAACAGCTGGTTTTAAACAACCGCTCACATTTGGCTTTTCGGTGATCCCCGAAGGGGAAAAAGAGAAGCTCAGAGACCCAGAGTCTCTTGGCCCAAAGAGCCTCCATGGCCTGCACAGGGTAGAGAAGCCAGGTGGCTTTGCTGAGGGTAACTCAGACGGTGTGGCAGGAGAGGGGGCCTGACCTGTCTGTCCCTGCTCTGGAATTTCCACAGTCTTCCTATTGCTTCTAGGAGCTATTATTATCCCCATTTTACAGATGAGGAGAAGTTAAATGACTTGTCTAGGATCACAACACCAGGAAGCGTCCAAGGAAGGATTTGAACCCAGATCTTTCTGAGACGAAATCTAGTGCTCTATCCATTATACTTTGCTCTCTGTACATTAACCAATCATGGACACCAAGGTTCCATCCTTGGTGCTCTTCAGCTGGGCAATCTCATTTGTCCTTATGGCTTCACACTCAACTCTAGGTGAACATCTCTTCAATCTACATCTGAAACCCTGATGTCTTTTCTGATAGTTCAGTTAGACATCATTATCTGTATGGCCCATCATCTCCTTTTCCCTCCTTATTCCTTTTCTGGGTTTCCCAATTTGGGTCCATGACTCCATTATTTTTTCTAGGCTAAAACAAGTCAGGCACCAAGTCTTATCAGTATCTTTCTCTGTCAGTCCCATCCTTGATTCAGTCCCTTTGTTTCCGTTGACATCTCGCCTGGTCTGGGCCCTCATTATCACAGACCAGGGACAGAGGATCATAAAACTAGAGTTGGGAGGGCCCTCAGTGCCCTCCATTCCAACCCCTTCATTTTATAGATGAAGAAACTGAGGCCCAGAGAGGTGAAGTAATTTTCCCAGGGTGACCTAGGTGGTAAGTTGGCAGAGTAGGGATTTGAACTCAGGTCTTCTTGGGCTTTTTCTGCTATACCCCAATCCCTCCTTAAATGGAAATAGTCTCCAAACTAAATTTTCTGCTGTCATTTACTCACTTCTTCAGTCTCTCTTACCTGCTATTGCCAAGCTAGTTTTCTTGAAACAATGGAGCATTCCATTCCCCTGGGATATCTTCATTGGTTCTTCCTTGGAAGGGTGGGGTGGTGAGTGGTAGGAATCCTCCCCAACCCTGCTCCGGGTCCCCTGCTCTACGTTGCCTCCCTTGAAGATCTCATCTTCCCAGAGAACTTTAAGTATTGTCTTAGGGGAGGATATGCCTGTAGCCTTGACATCCTTCTTCAACGTCTGCCTCACTTCTCCAACTTACAGGAGGAAATTTTCACTTGAATGGAATATTATCAAAATGTTCAGTTTCTTTTTTCTACCCCTTTAAAAAAATCTATATTATATTACTCTCTTCTGTTTTTAGAGAGACCATGTGGAGATACCAGATTGGAAACCAAGAACACTTGGGTCTAGTTCCCTCTTTTGATACATGCTGGCTCTGACGGGAGCAAGGCAGAACCTCATGGTGCTCTGTAAGACCACTCTCTGAGCCTCGAGGTTGGAGAGGGGACGTCCATGCACCAGGAAAATCATGTGATGCTAATAACTGTCATTCATGGGATACAGATCCAAGTCTGACTCTTTTTCCATGATATCAGTACACCAGAGTAGAGCTCCAGTCTCTAGATACTGTCAGAGGTAATGTAGTCAAGTGGGAAGCTGTAGAATGAAGGAACATTGGATTGGAAGTTTGAAGACCTGGGTTCAGATCCCAGCTCTGCCACTTATTAGCTGTAGAACCTCGGACAAATTCCAGCGCCTCTCAGCCTCAGTTTCATCATCTGTAAAATAAGGGGGTAGGACTAGAATTTTTTTGGTGGTACTTTTTCTAAACATTTTTTCCAATTATATGTAAAAACAACTTTTAACATTAGCTTTAGAGTTTTTTGAGTTTGAAATTCTCTCTCTTCCTCCATCCCTTCCCTCCCCTCAAGATGGCAAACAGTTTGATATAGGTTATACATGTACAGTCATGTCAAACATATTTCTGTATTAGTCAGTTGTGAAAGAAAACACAGACCAAAAAAAAAATCCCCACAAAACAAGAAAAACAAAGAAAGTGGAAAAAAAAGTATGCTTTGATCTGCATTTAAACTCCATCAGTTCTTTCTATGGAGGTAGAAAACATTTTTCATCAGGAATATTCCAGAATTATGTGAGAATAGCTAAGTCATTCACAGTGGATCATCATACAGCATTGATGTGACTGTGTACGATGTTCTGGTTCTGCTCACTTCACTCTGCATCAGTTGATGGAGCTCATTTCTTACAGCACAATAATATTCCATTATATTCATATGCCACAACTTGTTCATCCATTCCCCAATTGATGGGCATCCCCTCAATTTCCAATTCTTTACTACCACAAAAGGGCTGTTACAAGTATTTTTGTACATATAGTTCCTTTTCCTTTTCCTTTGATCTCTTTGGGGTATAGACCTAGCACTGGCATTGCCGGGTCAAAGGGCACGCACAGTTTTGTAGCCCTTTGGGTGTAGTTCTCAGTTGTTCTCTAGAATGGTTGGATCGGTTCACAACCTCACTGTCCATGCATTAGTGCAGGACTACATTTTTAAGGCCTCCTTCAGAAAGTTAATTCCATAATGAAACTAAATTAGGTGATCTTCTGCGGACTGTAATTATTCTCCTCCTCCCTACCCACTTCTCCCCCAACCCACCAATTAAGTTACTCGTCCTTGTCTTTCTTTGGACTCTTTTTTCAATTGCAGGGGTCATCAATGTCTCTCTCACGGTCCAACAGTCGTGAACACCTGGGGAACGGAAGTGAATCTGATAATTGGAGAGACCGGAATGGAATCGGTCCTACTGCTCACAATGAATTTTCACCTTCTCTTGGGAGCCCCAAACGCAAGCAAAACAAATCAAGTGAGTTTCAACTTTCTTCTGACTTTCACCTTTGGTCTGTGATTTGGGGAGAAGAGACTTCCCCGTGTTTCTGGGCTTTTTGTGTATAGTGTGCAGGTTGTCTTCTTCATGCTGTCCTTCTGGAAGACCTATGATCCTTAGACTGTTGTCTTTGCCGCCATCTTCAGATTTAGTATTTCTAGTTTTATAGAGTTCTCATGTTTTTCCAAACTTAAAAAAAATTGTTCCATTAATTTTTTTCTACCTCCCCACCCATCCATTCTAATTCTGTTGTTTCTCTTTCCAGAGAATTTGCTGTTGTGATGGGTCTCTGTCTTTTGTTCTGTATTTTCTAGTCACTTGTTAGACTTGTTGTTTTATTTCTTAAAGTGCTCTCATCACTGTCTTTATTTACTTGGTATTTTTAGTTTATTTTTTGATTGGTTTTCTGAATAATTTGGACATTCTTGGAGTTGCTCCATTCTTGTTTGAGGGGCCTTGCAGAAATTATTGGAATAGCTTCACTTTCCTCATTAGATTTCAACTAAGTTGTCTTTATTGTGAAGTATTTGTCCACTGAGAACATGGCTTTCCTCTGAGATGCTTTTCTTTGAATAAGTTCTTATCTTTTCTCTGCTCTCAGCTTCTGTCTGTCTGTATCATTCGCTGTTGATTTTTCTTCGGGGTCTTGCTCCAAATATACTTCCTCGCTTCTTTTCTAAGGCATTCTGAGCCTTCGCTTCTACCTTGTAGCTGCATTTTCTTTTATGTATTGTCGGCCCCAATTAAAGTGTGAACTCCTTTAAAGCAGGGACTGTTGATTTTTTTTTTAACTAGTGTTTCCTCAGTGCTTAGCACAGTTCTTGGCACATTGTAGACAGTTAAAATGATTTTTCATTCATTCATTTACACCAAATCTTTTCTTTTTGAAGTCCCAGTGAAGCGTCTCCCTGATTCTTTCTGCCTGTTCTTTTTTCTGTCAGACTCGCAGGGCTGAACAAGGTCTTGGCCTTCGAGGACCAAGGATAACCAGTTAGGATGCTGCTAAAACTTTGTTTACTTGGACCTCTTTTTGACCTTTACCAATCCAAGTATTCTGGGTTCTCTCCTTTCTGAAACTGACTTTCTTAATCCCTCCCCTGACCTCCGGGGGCCCTCCCCTCCCACAGCTTTTGTGCAGGCCCTCCTCCCCTCACGCCTGGACTACCACAGTAGCTGCTGGTGGGTCTTCCTGCCTCCAGGTTCTCCCCACTCCAGTCCAAGCCTCGGCTGCCAGCGTGATTTCACTAAAGGTCAGGTTAGGCCATCTCACCCCCGTACTCACAAAGCTCCAGTGTTGCCCTGTTACCTGTAGGATTAAACATAACGTCCTCTCTTTGGCTTTGGAAGCGCTTTGCAGCCTCACCTCTTCCTGCCTTTCCAGTCTTCTTACACCTGCATCCCCTCCAGTGCCTCTGCCATCCAGGGACACAGGCTTTCTGACTAGTGACTACGGCTCACACTTCCTCTGCCAGGCCCTTCCTGCGTTCTCCAGTGTCAGTGAAGGGGCTGTCCAGAGAAGGGACAAGCAAAGAGACAAACGCAAACAAAGGCCCCAGGTATGCCCAAACAGTCAGTCATGCCCTTCGTGACAGCAGAGACTTGGAAGCTAAGTCGGCATTCATTGATTGGGGAAGAGCTGAATGAGATGTGGTGTTGAATGTCATGTAATGTTGTTGCCAGTAAGAACTGGCCATTTGGGGAAGGGTCAGTCATCTTGGCTTCGTGTAGAGGAGATGTGTCTGGAGCCCTTAAAGCACTTATAGGCCATGGATCAACAGAAATGGTTCTGAGGGAACAGGAAGAAAGAAACCAAAGAGCCAAAAGTGAACTCAGAACATTTGGGATGGCATAGAACCTGGCTCTGCAGGAGGGGGGATTGTCCAGGCATCCCATTATAGGTCTGGAGGCACCAGGGAACACAGAGCTGAGCCTGTCCAGACCCCGAGAGTGACTGTGTTCCCACACAGGTGTAACAGAAGTTGGATAAGCCCGGCTTCTCTGACACTAAATCCAGCGTGCTTTGCATTGTCCCAGGCTGCCTCTTGGAATTGATCAAATAATAATAACTAGCATTTCTATAGCATTTTAGGGTTTATAAAACACTTTACATGTTATCCCATTTGATCCTCATAACAGTCCTACAAGGTAGGTGCTATTATTGTCCCCATTTTATACTTGAGGAAATTGAGGCAGGCAGTGGTAAAATGACTTGCCCAGAATCACATAGATAGTTAAGTGTCTGAAGCAGGATTGGAACTCAGATCTTCCTGATTCTAGGTCTGTATCCATTGTGTCATTGGAATGTAAAGGGTGGGGACTGCCTTTCTTTCTCCTTTTGTTTGTATTCCAATCCCTTAGTAGAGTGCCTAGAACATAGTAGGAACTTTAAAAATCCTTCTTGACTTGACTTGTCACTGCCCCTCAAGGGAAAGTTGGGTTGATGCTGGGTTGGTGGTTGGTAGAGAGACATGAGTGTGAGGTTGAGACGTCTCGCTCTAATAAAGGATGCATGTTACATTTCTGTGACTGTCATTGTCCAGGCTAAACAATGTGGCATTGGGCTTCTGTATGTTTTAGGATTTTTTAAAACAAAATGAATAAAATAATTTGAAAATTAGGGTCCATTCAAAGACCAGTAAGTGGAAACTGAGATTTATTCTGAAGAAAACACAAATCTCAAAGTCCTTGAAAGAGCATTGTAGGACTGGTTTAGGCTCTCTCTCTCTCTTTGTCTCTGTCTCTGACTCTCTCTGTCTCTGTCTCTCTTTTTCTGCCAAAGACTGGACAAGAGGGAAAGCAAAAGGGATATAAGTTAGCCAGTGGGAAAACATTTTGACTGTTTGAGAAGTCGTGACTTTGTCTTCCCATCCCTTCTAAGAATGCAGTTTGAGTGGTATCATTAAACATTGAGCTAAAATGCCATTAGCCCATCTAGACATGGACTGCTCATGGAGGCCATGAGCAGTCATCATGACAATGAGATAACATATACATGGCACTTGCTTTGTAAACTTGGGCCCTATAAGGAATGTAACTGATTGTATGTTGTTAACATTAATAATAGAGAGCATGATCTAGCCCAGGAGCGCTCCACCTTCTGTGTGTCATGGCTTCCTTGGGCAGGCTGTCAGTCTGGGGAAAGCCACGGACCCTTCCTCAGAATCAATCGAAAGAAATGCTTATTTAGAGGCAACTGAAAATATAAATGTGATTTTTTCTTCCCCATCCAACTTCACAGATTTCCTGAAATCTATCCACAGACCCCAGTCCCCTCAGGAGGACCCTGGACCCCTCATTAAGGACCAGTGATTAGTGCAAAGAGTGCTGGCCTTCGAACTGAGCCCTGGGTTCCAGTGCTCATTCTGACCCTTTGCTCCCTGGGTGACTTTGGGTCAGTTGCAGCCTCTGTAAGGCTTGTTTCCTCACTTATAAGATGACAATGATGATAATACTTGGAATTCTGACACCTTGTTGGATTATGGTGAGGATACTGCCCTGCAAGCTTAAAGTAACATAGAAATAGGAATTGTTATTAAATTGTTATTAAATCAGTGGCCAGACGCTGCCTCCTTCAGAGTCCTAGGAGAGCTCCCAGGACAGTGATGGCTGTCTTAACTAGACGATGCAGGTGTAGCTGCACTAGGCCCTGAGCTCTGGAGCACTGACCTCTAGTGAGGACTTTAAGCTTCAACAGGGAAGATCTGATCCCTGTCTGGGGGGAACAGAGAGCCCTCTCTGCTCTGTTCCTCATTAACTCTCCCTGTTAAAGTCTGTGTCCCCGACCTCGCTCCAGTATTCTGAAGTGCAGGTGCTGCTGATGGCATGGCTGTCTTCTCTGGCTTTGTTGAATCCCATAAGGTCCCTGGTGAGGTGCCCGCAAAGTCTTGTTGGCTCCTAATTAAGATGTATCATCTTGCCAGCTAACCAAGAATTTGACAAGCCAGGGTATTTTGTATGAATTGGCCACTGCTAACTCTTCTTGTTTTAAAAAGTACCAGAGTATCCAGGGCCATTCTCCTTTTTCCAAGCAGATTATTGGTAGCAGTGCAGGGCAGGATTTAGAGCAGATCCTTAGAGAGCATCTCCTCTAACCCACTCCTTTTACAGATGCGGGAAGAGAGGCCCAGAGAGGGGAGATGGTCCACCCTTCCAATTCTCACCTTCTAATTCTCTCCTTACTCTTGTCAGCTCCCTCACCTGACCCTTGGGACCTTAGTGGTTGGAGAGAGTTGGGAGAGGTTTGGTGCCTGGCCTGAGACTGGCGAGTATGTGTGTGTCTGAGGATGGGGCTCTGACAGTATTCAAAGACCTGGCCCAGATGACTGTTGACTCTGGGTCTTCCTGAGCCCACTCTGGTTCTTCCACCTAGAGTTAGCATCAGCACTGAGAATCCCACCATCCCACTGCTAGAAGGGACTGCCGGTGCCATCACTTCTAGCCCCAGCCTCAACAGGAGTCCTTGTAACAGTATCCTCAACAAGAGGCCATTGAACTTTTGGTGGAAAACCTTAGGGAGCCATCCCATTCCGCTTTCACATGTTGGGTTCTTGGTGGATTGTTTTTGTCCTTGCTCTCAACAGAAATCTGCCACTCCATCCAGTTTCTGTCCATTGTTCCTAATCTTGTTCTGAGGAGAAACAAGTGAGCATGACTGCTCTTTCAGCTGATAGACTTTCAGATACTTGAAGGCCCCTATCCTGCTCCCTCTACGTCTTCCCTTCTCTAGGCTAAAAATTCTTCATTCCTTTCACTTCTCCCCAAGTGGCATTAATTCAAGGTCCTCCACCATCCTGGTGACTCCCGCCCAGGTGCTTGCCAACTTTTCAAAGCCCATCTTAAAATAGGGAACCCAGAACTAAACACTGGCCTCCAATGGGGCCTGGCCAGGGCAGAGAATGGTGGGATGTTCAGCTGTTCAGTCAGCAAGTAGATATTAAGTGCCTTGGGGCAGCCTTTTGGGGCTATCATTGTCATCCCATTAACTCAAATTGAACCTGAAGTCCAGTCAACCTCCAGGACCTTCTCATACAAATGGAAAGACGACCATGCCAGTAATTGCCTAGTTGAGGGAAGCTCAGCAACACTTGAATGCAGGTTCAAGGGGATGAGAGGATTCTTTTTTTTTTTTGTGAGGCAGTTGGGGTTAAGTGACTTGCCCAGGGTCACTGAGCTAGTGAGTGTTATGTGTCTGAGGCTGGATTTGAACTCAGGTCCTCCTGAGTCCAGGGCAGGTGCTCTGTCCACTGCACCACCTAGTTGCTCCGAGGATTCTTAATATATGAAAATGATTCAATGAATACAATCGTTTATTTGCCTTAACAGGGGAGGGAAAGAGTCTTGGACTCAGAGGCAGGATAGCCTCAGGCCTGAAGTCCGCCCTCTGACGCCAGACTCTCTGAAGCTTTGATTCCTCAGCTATAAAATGAGAGCATTGGACCAGATGACTAAGTGAGCTTTCTTCTAGCTCTGCCTCTATGATCCTATGTGCCTTGGAGACTTTAGTTCGAATCCTGCTTCTGACACTAGCCATGTGACCACAGGCAAGCCACCCAAGCCTCAGTTTCTTCATCTTTAAAATGGAGTAATTATGCCTCTAGAACTGAATTATTCCTCTCGTGCAGGGGCAGGGAGCCAGCATTTATTAAGCAGCCACTATTAGTAGACCTTATTAGCATTGTTAGGCATTATTATGTTAGACATTATTAAGCAGCCACTATATGCCAGACACTGTGCTAAGTACTTTACAAATATTGTCTCATTTGAAACGAATAGGGTGGTTGTGAGATTCGGTGAGATTACATATGTTAAAGGACTTTGTAAACATTAAAGCAATAATAAATGCCAGCTATAACAACAACAACAATAATGGTGGTGATGATCGATGCCATTGAAAATGGGGGATCTCCACTTTTCATGTCTGAGGTTCCGAAGTACCATCCTGTTTTGGTAAATGTAAGTAGCAAGATGTAGGCATACAGAATTAGGAAGAGTTGAGACAAGAGAAGTGGGGAAAGGTAAATTACAGAGCTCATTAAATAATAAACATGCAGGATTAGGACTTGTTTGCTACCTACTTTTCAAAGACTTTGCCAGAAGAACTAATAGGAGTCTTCTCACAGACTTTCTCATGGCTCTATCTTGCATGCCAGTGTCCAGTACTGAGGGAGGAAATTGACTGGATGAGATCCTATGTCTTTCCTAAGACAATAAATAGCAAGGCAGGGTCTTAGATATGGTGGAACAGTCCACTAGTCCATCACTCAGGCTTTAATCTTTTGTGGGGGTGATGACTTCAGTAGAAGGTGTAGACATGAGTTAAATGATTGACCCATTAGTACCTAAGAGTTCAGGGTAGAGCTTAGTGCAAAGCCCAGCCCACCTGTCTTAGTGTCTTGTGCCACTCGGGGCTCGGGAACAGTCTCTGTTGCAGGACAGGTGCTTGATTCACAAAGACGGGAAGGCAGTCTTCAAACATTTGAAGGCTTCTCAAAGGAAAGAGGGATTAGACTTACTTTGCTTAGCCTTTTCTAAAACAACAGCACATTAGAGTCTTAGGTTAGAACTTAAAGCAACGGAAGGGGGCTCAGTGCCAGGGAAAAAGTTGCTAACATATCAGGACTTTCCAAGAGTGGCCCCCTCTGCCCCGGGAGGGCCTGGGTTCCTCCTCACTTAAGACCTCCTGGTGGAGCCTGAGAAAGCATTTGTTGGGTACGTTGTGGTGGCAGTGCTTATTCAGGCCTGAGTGGGCCCAGAGTCCCCTGGCGTGCCCAAAGTGAATTGTACTCATCGGTTCAACAAAGACTTAAGAAGCAGCTACTATGGGTCAGGTCCTGTGCCAGATATTAAAAATACCAACATAAAAATGAAACAGTTCTTACCCCTACCCCCCGCCCCCACCACATTCAGAGAGTTTATTCTTTGAAAGAGGAATGATGTGTTCAAAGATATGTCAACACAAGTGTACGTAAAGTGGATACAATTTCAGATTGGAGGTGGGACCAGAAAGTGGGCATATCAAGTAAAAAGTGGCATGAGCTGGATCTTGAAGGAAGCTAGGTATCCTAAGAGGTAGAGGGGAGAAATGAGTGCGTTCCAGGTGTGGGAGACCGTTTGTACAAAGACCCAGAGATGGGATCCCTTAGGATCACAGGATGAAAGCTAGTACCTCAGAGGTCATATCATTCATGCTCCTTATTTTAGAGATGAGGAAACTGAGGTTCAGAGGAAGTAAGTCACTTATCTAAGGGCATATTTGTATGAAACATCCAAAGCAGGATCTGAACCCATGGTTCCAAAGCCATTATTCCTACCACTGGCCTTTCCCTTCTAGGGAAGAGTGGGTAGATGCCATTGACCAGAACATAGAGTCTGGGAAGGGGAATTAAGGTACTGTAACCAGCCAGCCTGGAAAGGTGGCTGGAGCCAGGCTGCCAGGGGCTTTAAAAGTCAAACAAGGGAGGTTGCATTTTATCCTAAAAGTAGTGGGGTGCACTGGAGCTTTCTGAGCTAGAGAGTGGCATGGTTAGACCTGAAGGAATATCTATTTGGCATCTTTGTGGAGGATGCAACTGTCTGTCCATGCAGATATGTGTTGTGTCCAGGTATGGTAGTTTCTGATACTGTAAGATTTCCTAGACCACAGGGA
Source organism: Vombatus ursinus (assembly GCF_900497805.2). Lineage (NCBI taxonomy): Eukaryota > Metazoa > Chordata > Mammalia > Diprotodontia > Vombatidae > Vombatus > Vombatus ursinus. The sequence continues at coordinate 15,913,698 of NW_020954625.1, read as the reverse complement.
AAGCTAGGTTGGGTCATTAAGGGGCCATTCTGTCCCTCAAAAGGGACCTGGGATTTGTGTCTTTTGCTTTTATCTCTAGCGCTGCCCCAACTTCCTCACTTAATTTAACTCAGACTTTCTTCCCGAGCCCATCTTTAAATTAAAATTAAATTAAAAAATTAATGTTTCTGAATGCCTGGTGAGAATATGATTAATTGCTGTAACTGCAGATGTTTTGTGGCTGGATTACTGGCTCCCAAGTGTAACCTTTTAAATGACAAGAGCTTCTTGAGAGCAATAATCCGCATGCCACTAATGAAAAGCCAGCCCACCGGGGTCAGAGCTTTCTATATTCCTGCAATCTGATGGTCTCGTCAACCCAACAGTGGGGAGCAGAAATATGGGAATGATTAAAACTTTTAATTAAAGCATGCTTTAAAAGTCCAGGTATTTAATCTCAAGTATTTCTCTGTGTCTGTCTCTGTCTCTCTTTCGCCTCTTAGCCGAACACTATCTCAGCAGCAGCAATTACATGGACTGCATTTCCTCCCTGACCGGAAGCAATGGCTGTAGCTTGAACAGCTCCCTCAAGGGGTCTGACCTTCCCGAGCTCTTCAGCAAGCTCGGACTGGGTAAATACACCGACGTGTTCCAGCAGCAGGAGGTCAGTCTTTTTTCATTCTTACATGTGCCTATAAAACATTGAAATATTTTGTCTACGCTTATTTTAATACGTATCATCTCCTCCTATAGAGTACAAGATCCTTGAGGACAGGGGCAGTTTCAATTTTGTCTGTACACCCCCAGCACCTGGTACACATAGGAGGGATTCAATCAATGCCTCTTGAGTGACATTCTCAAATTAGCCCTTAAGTCAGGGATTCTTGATCTTTCTTGTGCCGTGGAAGCCCTTTGTCAGACTGGTGACACCTGTGGACCCTTCTCAGGATGGTTTAAATTGCATAAAATACATAGACTTATAAAGAAAAACATAAGTTAGGGAAAATAAAGATGTAATTTTTTCCCCATCCAAGTCCATGGACCCTAGGTTAAGAACCTCTGATCTAGAGGGATAAGGTGAAGTCCCAGATCCATCACCTTTCCTGGCTGATGCCTGGGCTGTACCACGCTGTTAGAGATTTTCCTTTTTTTTAATAGACTCTCTCCTCTGGCCACACCCCAACCACAAGTACATTATGAAAGATGTCTGGCAGGAGAGTTCCACTAAAATCCTTCCTACCATTTCCTTTGCCCCACTGGCTTCCTTCCTAGTGGGACGAAGTACCTTCAGAACAACCATAAATACAAATGGGAACCGGTCCTGCCTTCACAGAGCTTACATCCTACTAGGGAGGAACAACACATACAAAGATCAGGGACTGCAAAATACATATGAAATACATTCAAAGTAACGGGGAGAGAATGGGATGATGAGTATGAATACCTGGGAGACACAAGAAGGCCTCTTCCAGAGGTGATGAGAAAGAGTCCAGGCACAGGAGGAGATTATCATGTATGGGGAACATCACATAGTCCAATTTGGCTGAGACACAGAATGCATGAAGGGAATGATTTATAATGATATATACATATACATATACGTGTATGTGTGTGTGTGTGTGTGTGTGTGTATGTGTGAATGTCTAAAAGCCAGGAAAAGCAGTCTGGAGCCAATTGTGAAGGCCTTTATAAAGGCCCCATTTGTATTTTACTCTCGAGGCAATAGGGATTCCCCTGAAGTGCTTGCAGTAGGAACAATGTTCATGCTTCTCTGTCCAAGGTAGTTTCTATAACCTCTGGGACAAAATGGTACCGGATTCATTCTGACTTCCATATTCCATCGGCTTCATGGGCCATGGACATTTTATGGTGAGGTCATCAGAAGAGGCTGAGGGGTATAAGCAGACCCTGGTAGAACCATTCAAGTGAAGGGTGTGGGCAGAACATTTGTGGGACCTCTGCTCTTCTGTGCTCAACAGTGGGATCAAAGTTTAGTCCGGACATGCCTGATTTTGTCATTTTGCTTCTAAGAGAATGACCGACTGAGTCAGCAATTCCCAGCTGTGCACTTCTCCATAAAAAGCCTAGATTTTTATATCCCAGCTTTGTGCCACAAATTCAGTTCATGTTCATATAGTTCAGTAAATTATTAAATTTAATTTCTCAGGTTTTTTCCTTCCCGTGTTGGAGAAAGGAGGTTTTATGGGGAACATGTTACATTTCAGGGCGTTGGTGTATTTCCCCCCTGCCGCCCCCAGGAAATCTTTGTTTGAGTTCTGAAGCTCACCAAAGATTTTCAAAAATGGATGTTATTTTCATTAACACCCTTCAAAATTGGCCCTTATTGATGGTTTCTGAGATTCTTTCTAGATGTAAAATTCAGTTCTGTCATTCTAGGATTCTCAAATCCCTAGGCCGAGTAGGCAGGAATTTCTTTTAGAGGAAGCTCAGGTGAAGAAACCATGATGATGTATAAAGACCCTTGTGGTGCCAGAGTCAGAGTTTAAATGGTACAGAATGATCCTCTTGGCTTTTTTTCTTTTTTCCCTTGAACTTTATTCCCCCTCTGGGGAAGAGCAGAAAAAAGCTTTTATTTAGGCCTTGCTTAGGCAAGAGGTACTTGTTGACTCTGGAGGTGGTGGAGTGTCCAACAACCCAGAACAAGTGATTTTTCCATCATTTGATCAATTAAGGCAGATCTGTTACCTGCACACCCCCCCAGGTAGTGATCACTGATGACCTGAAGACATTTTAGGGCAGTGGTATCTGATTTAGATAGAATTAGGGACCACCAACCAAGCCATGTCTAAGGATCCTTGTGGCCTGCAGATTGATTTAGAAAACCAAATATGTTGATTTGTTCTTTTTTGAATTAATACATCAACGAATAAAATCAGATAAGAGCTACATTTTAATCTGGTTTGGGCGGCACTCAGGAGTGATGTGGGCCATGTGCTTAATGCCTCTGCTCTGCGTGACCCACTGATCATATATATACCCACTGATGTATCTTTATGCCCTTTCTCACAGGGAAGTCATTGTTAGTAATGTATTTCCATTTTGCGTGTGCCCATCGTTCACCCATCCATTGTCCTTTGGATTCTTCTAATATTGTCTCATTCTAAGCTTCATATTCACATAGCATCATTAGGAGGTGATGCCAGTATTGGCATCAAAGAGATAGGCTTTGGAGCAGTAATAAGCTTCAGTTTATTATGATAATAATGATAATTCATGTTTCTGGGGTGCTGGGCATTTTTCCAAATATAGTTCAACCTGAACTTCTACTTAGTACTGGGCCCAGCACATTGTCTATTGTCTGTCTGAAGTTTGTGTCCTGGTGGACCGACTCAACAGCCTACTTACTTAGTTGCATGATGCAGTATATATATATTTTTTTCTATTTTGTTTTTCTAGTGTGGATGGTTAACCCAATCTCTTTTATAATGCCATGGATTTTTATTGGGGAGGCTTTGCAAGTGTTCTGGGGTTCTTTGCAATTAGTACCATGTTATCTATGAAAAGGAGCAGTTGTGAAACCTTGCCATCAACATATGGGGATTGCTTCTTTTGTGGGGATCCTGCACAGGATATCTTCCATGGTACTGTCACACACCTTAAATGAACATACATTTCCCACTTTCAAACTGTCAGCATTTGGCCAAGTGTTGAACCAAGTTATTTGTATGGTCACATTTGTCATAGATCCATATATTGATAGCTTGTTTGAGGAAAGCCTTTGATGCTGAATTTTTTTCTGCCCAGTTAATTAAAAAAAAAACACGGTAGACATAGATTATATATCAATCAGCTGTGTGACCATAAAGATATAGACTGTTTGCTACAGAAAATCTGTAGAAGCCTTTCTAGTTCCTTCTCAGGTTTTCATCAAGGATACCCTACAAGTATGTATAAGCCATTCTCGTGAAGATTTTACTTCAATAATTTTTTTTGTAATCTCAGTTCATCTTTCTTTAACAGCAGTTATTTTATTTCTTATTTCTTATTCTGGGTTCTAAGTCAGTCAAAGGATGTGCCCTAATATTTCCTAATGAAATATAGAAATGGACAATCTTTCTCATTAATCAATTAGATCTGAGCCCCCAACCAGTTTACAAAAAACTCCTCTCTCTTTCATCCCATTGGCTTTAGCGGCATCAATGTAACTGGTTGTACAATTTTTTAATAATGTAACAAGACACAGATATTGTTAAATACTTCAACAGTGTATCGGCTGGAAGAAAGATACCATCTAGAGTCACTTCTAACCATGACTGCATCTGCTGATACCTCAATCCAACAATTCAATTCTCTCAGGATGGTAGCCAGTGTCTCTCAGTAATTTTCTTTAGGGAATCTTCTCTACACATATCTTCTCTGTACAAAATATCCTGAATTAAACTTTCTCAGAAACATTTCTTAGGCTTTTTCTCTTTGACACATAAGTCATTCCATTTCTCAGGAAGAAAATTCTCTTAGTCCTTTCCCCTTCTGTCTCTCACAGTCTCTCTCCAGCCATGACAATTGACTATTGACAGTCCCCAGAATAACAGTGAAACTACTTCTTCCCCAAGATTCCATCCCTTCTTAAAAATGTTGTCACAATGTCCATAGTCCCTGAGGGACGAGTTATTGTATCTGGGGTTACACATTACATCAGCTTAATAATAGTCTCGTAGAAGAAACAAGAATAAGAATTGATATCTCAAGTAAAAACCTCAAACTGCAAACAAGTTGTACTTCCGTTAAAAATATACTTTAACAAAATGATGACACAGTGATTTACTTTCTCTCTTACCTTTTCTTCTCTTTTCTTTTGCAATACTGCTTAATTTCCCCCTCAATTTATGGCTGTCAAGATACATGTTCTAATTGTGTTCTCTCTGTATCAACTTTGGAACTCTCTTCCCATATTTCTTTGTTTCAACACAGTAATAATCCATCACACTAATTAATACCCAGGGTGTTTTTGGCTCACCTCTCATTGTTAAATATTTATGGTATATTGTTATAAAATGTTTTTACATATTGTGTTTTATTACATATTTTATATATTGATACATATTAACCATATTATACCATGTTATATATGGTAATTTATTATATATTTTATATATTAATATATAACAAGGTATGTAAAAAGTTTTTACATATATTATTTTTATATATTTATATATAACCTGATAATTTATTATATATTATATACAATCATCAATTTATCATATATGTGATATGTATAAATATACATAGTTTCTAATTTTTGTTGTTGTTATACAGATAAGTTCCCTAAAAAATTTTGGGCAGATAGATCTTTTTGCTGCTTGCTTTAATCAAATCCCATGGATAAAATCCTAGTAGTGAGATCACAGGTCAAAGGATACAATCCATTTTGTACCTTGTCACACCAGTAAAGAGCTTTGCTGACAGCACCATCTGCACCCGCCTCTATATGCATGCACATCTTTGTCTTTTCAGACCCAATGCAAACTCTTTGAGGGCAGGAACTGTTTCATATTGCCTTTGTATCCCTGCAGTGCCTTGCACAGCGTTTCATATTATTAAGCAGGGGCTTAATAATTGCTAATTGATTGACCCATGGATTCTCTCGGTCTGGCCAGTATTGAATTTTATTACTTTTAACTCTTTTTGTTGATTTGATGGGTATTAGATGGTACCCCATTGTAATCATCACTTTACCTTTCTCTGATTATTGAAGGGTTTGGAGATATAGATTATATATGATTATATAAAGAGCTTTCTTAGAGGGAAGAGCAAGTATGGCTTAGTTTCTAGCCCTGTCTTCAGTCACTATTTTTGTGGGGGGTAGTGGTGGTGGTAAAAGCATCATCCAGGATCTTTCCATCCTTGCAGAAACCTCCCCTCTCCTGGAGTATATTAAAAATCAACCCCTGAGTGCCTTTAAAAATGGTGCCACCACCAGCACAGATTTTTTCTGTATGTACTCAGGTCATGCCTGTCCTCTCTTCTTTTCTCCTTTATTTCACATGCCCCTTTCTCATTCTGCTTGGTTGGTTAATGAAGTGATGGAGTCCAAATGTGGAGTTTCCATCATCCTCACCGTTGAGAACAGGGCACAGTCAGGATGCCGGCAGATCCAATGTTCCATTTTGTCATTTGTCCCCTTTCCAAGGAGGTAGGAAGGTCTGTGCTTGAATGCTGCCTCAGACACTTGCCAGCTGTGTGATGTTGGATACAGCACTCAACTATTCTAGCCTCAGATTTCCTCATGCATTATGGGAAGAGAGTTGACCTCAGTGATCTCTAAGGCTCCTTCTAGCTCTGAAATCTGTGATCCTGGACATCCTTCCATGTGTGATTTCTAAGCTCTCTTTCAGTTCTAGCTCTTATGATCCTAATTCATGTATCTTTGAGACCCCGGTGCCTAGTAGCATGCTTTGGACAGAATAGCTGCCTAATCATTTTGTATTTGTGTCTGTTTCATGGACCTATGAGTCCCAAAACAATTAAGTAGCTAGTGACCAACCTTCTGGTGACAAGCTTTTTGTGTTTAACTAAGCTGGCCTTAGGAAACATACTCATCCTATTGCCATTCTCACATTGGAAGCCTTTCCAGTTAGGTTGCTTTAACTTACTGCCTGGCACATCATAGGCACTTAATAAATGCTTGATGATTTCGTCATTGGTGTAGTACCTGTCAAAGCCAGAATCTGGCCAGTGTCGCCTTTAGCAACCCAAGGTTAGCTCTCCACTGAGATGAGGCATTTGAGTAGTATTTTTATTTGGAGGGAGAGTGTATGTGGTTGCTGTTTATTAATTAAGGTTTTTAATTAACTAGAACAGTCATCCATTGGCAATGCCATTGCCAGTTAAGAGCATTTACTATAAATTGGCTTAAGGAATATTTGATAAATTCATTGGACGAGAGGTCTTACTCAGCCACTAGTTAAGGGAATTTAAGAGTCTTTGAAGTGTAACCTTAAACTAATGAACATAGCAATGCCCTCTCTCAAAATACTCCTTGCTGCTAACGTTAAAGATGGAATACCGAGCTGAATGATCCAATAGGGCAGTTCTTTTGTACAAAGTTAGTATGGCTAGAACTGAAAGTTAATAGGTGAAGCTATCCATCAAGCAATTGGAGAAGATAGGAGAGGATGGGTGCACTAGTGCACTCCTGGCTGTTCAGTCATGTCTGTCTCTCCATGACCCCATATGGGTTTTTCTTGGCAAAGATGCTGGAGTGGTTCGCCATTTCCTTCTCTAGCTCATTTTATAGATGAGGAAATGGAGGCAAACAGAAATGACTTGCCCGAGGTCACACAGCTAGTAAGTGTCTGAGGCCAGATTTCAGCTTGGAAAGATGAGTCTTCCTGACTCCAGACCCAGTGCTCTTATGCACTATGGCAACCCCTAACTGCTGCCCACACTCTTGGTAGAGTTATAAATTAGTCCAACCATCTTAAAAACAATTTTGGAACTGTGCCCAAGAAGTCACTAAACCCTACCTACTTACCTACCTGGTACATCAGATATGTACCTATATGAGAATATTTATGGCAGCATTTTTTGTTGTAGCAAAGAACTGGAAAGATTAGTCGTTCAGTTGTTTCAGTCATGTCCAACTCTTCATGACCCCATTTGGAGTTTCCTTGGCAGAGATACCAGAGTGGTTTGCCATTTCCTTCTTCGGCTTATCTGACAGATGGGGAAACTGAGGCAAACAGAGTTAAGTGACTTACCCAGGGTCATACAGCTAGTAAGTGTGTGAGGCCATATTTGAACTTACAAGACAAGTCTTCCTGACTCCAGGCCTAGCGCTCAGTGCACTATGGCGCCACCTAACTGAAAAGAAGCAATTATTAAAAGTCTCCTCTTGCCAGACACTCTGCTAGGTGCTAGAGACTTAGGAATCAAAAGGAAATAGTCTGCCCTCAAGGAGTTTATATTCTGTCAGGGAAAACATCATGTACCCTTTAGATCCATACAAAGCAAATATAAGGTAATTTGGAAGAGGGAGAGGGAAACACTGGCCCCTGAAGAGAGCAATTATTTAAGAGCCAGTCTTTAATGGGATGAATCTCGTGTTGCTGATGGACCTTCTCTTTGTTTTTACGTCCATAGATCGATCTTCAGACATTCCTCACCCTTACAGATCAGGACTTAAAGGAGCTGGGAATTACAACTTTTGGGGCCAGAAGGAAAATGCTGCTCGCAATCTCAGGTAACTATAATAAAGCTCCCAGGGTTCCAGGATGCCCCTAGACCTGGGATCTCCTGGATGTGGATGACCACCCATCAGTGCCCGGTCATCGCTTGGGGAATCCGTCCAGATTCGGAGCTCACAGGATAGGCTCTGCTGTTTGACCGATTCTCTTCCATGTTCATTTTTTTCATCAGTGGTAACTTCTGGGTCTGCAGTTGTTTATGAAATGTCACATGCCAAGAGAACCCCATAAACTCCTGAAATCTAAGCACTTGTCTTAAAAAAATGTGATATCATTGTCAAAGAGCTCCTCAGAAATAGCTAAAAAGGAGAGGGGTTTTTGATGCATGGAAATGGTAGGTACAGGAAAGTTTGACTGTTAACGTTTTCCTGGTTGCTGTTTTGTGTCCTGGGCAGTGACTTAAGAAACATAGGTTTCCTTATAGACAATAGGCTTCAGATCTGGGTACTCAATCTAATTGAATAGAGGCTGTTGTCTTCAGAGAACTTAGGAAAAGGTCATTGTTATGTCTTGGGACTTGACAGAGATGAAAGCTTTGGGATTTAGGATTCTAAGGTACAGCATCACAAGACCATGTGAATCACAGGAGGGGTGTGGTGTCCACTAGGTGGTCACCAGAAAGAAAGAAGACAATGTGTCTCAGACATATCCCATGAGAATCTTTGGAATGTTACTGTAGAGAATTGTGTCTGGCCTTCACCAAGACTGCAGAGGATATACTGGCTGTTTCATTGACTTGAAAAGTCTCCAGGGAGTGGGTGGAATGGGATAAGATGGTGAGTCTAGAGTCTGTAAATGCATCTGGAGAATGTAAGAAAGGGTTGAAGGAATATAAAGTGTTGAGTCAGAGAAAAATGAAGGGGTCACTTTTTCAATATTTCCCCATGAAAGTTTCAGGTGAGTGAAACTTCTTTGTCTGTAACTATCTACCTAGGAGTTCCTTCCCTTCCAAAGAGAGGAAGGAAAAAAAACTGAGGAAAGCTGTTTCAGAGGGGACCATCAATTCTTTTTCAAAACGCTGAAGAGAGGGAACCATCATCTTCTTGAAAATGTTGATCTTGGTGTGTCGTCTTAGAATGATCACCAGCCTAAACCAGTCGGTCACAGCTTCCACTGTTGATGGCTAGAAAAGGTCACCAAGGCATTTTAGTAATTCAATTCACCAACTATGACAAAGTGCCTGCTTTGTGTTAGGTGCTGTATTGATGGATCTGTAATGAACATAGGGGAGTTGATGCATCTCTATAAACCTAGCTACTTAAAATGGATTAGCATCAGGTAGTAAAAGGCTTGAGGGTTAAGCTGTGGAGGGAGTCAAAGGACGTGGGTTCCAATTCTGATTCTGATACTAGCTTTGTGATGTTGGACAAGTCACTTAACCTTGGGCCTCATTTTCCTCAGCTATAAAATTAGGAGGTTGGGCTAGATGGCTGAGAGATCTTCTTCACTCTAGATCTGTGATCTAAAGACAATGAGTACTGGGCTGGGAGTTGGAATATCTGGGTCCTAATCTTGGCTCTGCCACTCCCTAGTTTTGGGAGGTTAGACAAGTCCTTTTAGCACCCTGGGCCTCAGTTTCCTGCTCTGTAAAATGAGATGATTGTACTAACTGCTCCCTAAGGTCCCTTTGAACTATATCTGTATTCCTCTGAAAGCTTGTGATCCTTCCATTATGTGTCATAAACTAATCAGCACCTGCTAAGAAGGACATCAGTCTTGTCTAAACGGTATTCTCATTTTATTGGGGAGGGAGAGCATCGCACAAAACCCTCGGACTCTTCTCTTGAAAAATCCTGTTTGACTGTAGACAGTTTTCTTTCTTTCTTTTTTTTTAACTTCTTTTGTGGTTTGGAATAAATATAATGAGCCCCTGAGAGGAGCCCCTGAACAGAAATGAGCTGAGTAATGGAATGAATGCCCAGTTCCCACCTCTTACGACTTTGGAAGGCAAGCTTGATCACTCCTTGAAAGTCAATGAAACTAAATACGTATCACATCTCTGCTGCTTCTCATATGTTGGCAGGGCCCAGCTGTCCGATGGCATAATCCAGAGGAGCATGGGGCTGTACTAAATTCTTCTTGTTGATGAGGGGTTCAGAAAGTGTTTGGAGTTTCTGCTCACAATAAATGCCAAGGAAAAGTCATCACTTAATTTAGTGAAGAGCTCCCTGGCAAAGACTCTGCAGCTTGTGGGATCCTTTCCTCAGTGGTCACTGTGCCCTCAAACTGGTCATGGGTCCATGGAAGTATTTTTTGTCTTTCCCCAAAGAGACTGATTGGGGAAAGACCTTGGCTTTTGGATGGCACTGGAGAGGGCGATCAGCTCCTGTGTGATCTAGCTCCACGGGGACATTCTAAAGTGCTCATCAGCTTCTGAAGGGTGTAGAGGGCTTTGAGTAACACACTCTTTTTGAATGCACTGATAGTGTGAGGAAGACGCTTTCTTGAAGTGACTTGTTTGGAGAACTCAGAAACAAACTTAGCGGCTCCTTTTGTCACCTGACATCAGAGCTTCCCCGAGAAGCCAGAATTCAGAAGGCTTCTTTGGCCAATTGGATTACTCTGAGATGAAAGATGGCAGTTAAAATGCCTCAAAGGACTGTTTCAACTTGTTTTAGAGTGGCAAGAAGATATTTCCACTTTGACCTTGTAGGTAGAGAGCAGGGTGGATGGAGGGTGGTGCAGAGGGAAGACAGAGCTGTGCTGGGGGCCTGGGACTCAAACTTCACCTGTGCTGTGTGGTTTTGGGAAAGACATTTCTCTTAGCCTCAGTTTCCTCTTCTGTAAAAAGAGGGTTGGGCTGTTAGACCTAAAAGGTCCTTTCTAGCTCTAAATAGCGTACCAGGTTACCAAAGAATTGGGAACAGAAGGCTTTTCTTTTAGCATGTTAATTAAAGGCAAAGAAAATCGACATCTAGAAGGGGTGTCAGAGAATGAAAGCCATGGTGGCATCATTGTAACCCAGCTCAGTTTCCTTGTGAAACTGAAATTCTGTCCACTATTTAAGACGTTGGTAGCAAGCGGCCCACTGCCTCTATAGGGACCCAACGAAAGTGCAGGCTTCACTCCCAGGCCTCAGTTAGATCTAACATCTCCCGCCCTATTCTTTTAGTTTGTGACTCTGGTCAGATGCGCAACAAGATCCTGAGGGCGGCCAGGATTGTGTGAACCTTGGAAATACAAGGATGAAAGGTTGGTATTCTCCCAAACTATCCCTCAGCTTTGCTGGAAACAAAAAAAAAATAGGAAGAAATGGCTTTTTAAAATGAAAGAAAAAACAGTTCATCGTTAGGGCTTAATCTGTTGTAATCTATTCAGTTACGTTTTTTTCTTACTTCTGGCATGTGGGGGGTTTAGGACGTCAGAGTAACTGAGCTTCTTGACGGGATCACCAGCCCTTGGCCCAGGTGCCTCCGAAGACCCTTGGGATGAGGCATTTCCTGGCGGTATCCTCAAGCTTGCCAATAGTAGTTTGTTCAGGTGATATCCTTAGCATAGGTACTGAATCTCACTGCCTTCCTGAACTTCTCAGTGTGTTTAGTGCAAGGGGAAGGGGTCTTGGCCTCCATTGCTTTCTGTCTGTCTATAAAATCAAGGCTAGAAAGCACTGCAGAAACAATCCACCTCGGCCTTATAGCCTTTGCTCTCCACGTGTTCCTTGGAGCATAGCCGTAGCTATCATCTCCTGGGCTCCTAAGTTATCCTCCTGCTAGGGAGTGGAGGCCTGAGAAAGCCTGAGAAGTGAAGGAGCCAGAAGCCACCCGCAATGTCCTGTGGCATGGAGAAAGCTCCTCAGTGGAGTTCTCTCTCCTGGGGGTTTCTTTTCTTTTTCTTTTTTTTGGCGGGGGTACAGGCAGATAGACATATACTGCTTTTATCAGGAAAGCTGTCCTGATAACCAATCAGAAATTGGTGAACCAATTAATCAATTAGAATTAACCAATCAGAAAGAATTTACTAAGTGCTTATTATGGTCTAGGTACTGTGCTGGGGCTACAAAGAGGAAAAAATGGAAACAATTCCCGGGCCCCAAGGAGCTACCACTCTATTGAAACTCTGACCTCTCTATAAAATATAAGTACTTAGCAGTAGCGGGTGATGGAGTTCCCAACTCAGTGCTCTAGCCTTTGGAACTGTCTGTGAAGTCAGAGAGGAGCTGTGACCTCATTGATGGAGGGAGTGCGCTCCTCTCATGGACAATGTTACGCTTCTTGGAAAGAACGTTTTCCACCACAGATCTATAGAAACAGAAAATCCTCATGTGTTTGTATGTGGGGGTGGGTGTATAAGAGAGAGACAGTGGGTTTGAAGATTCTGAGGAGCATGGACTTAGAGCTGCAAGGAACCTCTGAGGTCATCTAGACCCACTGCCTCATTTTACTGTCAGGGAAACCGAGGCCCAGAGAGATTAAGTAATTTGGTCAAGGTCACACAGTTAAATAAGTGGCTGAATCTGGATGCCAACCCAAGTTGTTTAGATGCAAATGTATTGATTTTGCCCCCCACTGTTACCATGCTGCCAGCCTCCTTTTGTTTCTGCAGAGTTAAACTTAGTTGGGGTTTTTGGGACCATCTGGAAAAATGTGGCAAGACATCGTACGTAGAGTGAAAACTTGGTTTGTCCAACGTTGGGCCCCTGATTAGTCATATTCTGGCCAACAAAGATATAAATAATGTTCTCTACATGGTCTCCTTTGACTCTTTCCTAACACCCACTTTCTATCCCTGACCCCAAAGAATAGAATGGAAGCCATTCATGTAAGTACATGTTCCTTGGGGCTAAAACCTTGGGAGATAATTATCTTAATTCTGGAGACTGTATGGTATAGTGTCAACAGAACTGGGCTCTGTAGATATCAGGAAATTTGGGCTTTCCTGGTTCTCTTTGGAAAACTAGTCATCAGCTAATATCTGTGAGCCTCGGTTTTTCTCTCTGTCAAATGGGAAGAATGAAGATAACTGGTCTGCCTTCATAGGGTAATTTGGAGAATTAAATAGGACAGTATATTTTATTCATTCGCACATTCAGCAAACACTAAAAACTTATTAGAGAAGCAGGGTGGTGTGCTAGAGAGAGAGTGTGTGTTAGATTTGGAGTCAAGAAGACTTGAGTTTAAATCCATCCTAGCTGAGGGATCTTGAGCAAGTTATTTTCTTCATCCCTAAGCAGGGAATACAAAGAGCGGCTACCTTATAGCATTGTCATGAGGATCAGAAGAGATCATGTATGTTAAACGTTCTACAGCCCTTAAATTACTGCAGGAATGTGAGCTAGGGTTATTACTGTTGTTACAATTATGCTAACTGTGAAGTCAATCCTATGTGTAATGAGTTGGGGGGAGACATTAAAAAAAGTGAACTTACGTTGCCAGTATCAAGCGTCCATCCCCCCAAACAGCAGATGTTATAACTAATGACACCCCTGTGGCCCTTTCTGTAGAATCATGGAATCTTAGAGGTCGGAAGAACTCCCGAGGTCAGATGGCACATCCCTTGCTTGAACAGGAATCCCTTCAAATGCACCCCCAACAAGTGCTCCTACAGCTTTGGCTGGAAGATCTCCATTGATGAGGAGCTCACTATCTTGCTGGGCAATCTGTATTATTCCATTCCCGTTAAACAGCTAGTTAAGCCAGCTTTCCTGCTTAACCATGACTGTGGTTTGGGTGATGAGACTGAAAACTTGTATTTGAAGAGGGTAGCAGATATGCGTCTTTCTAGAGCTCTATGAGTGGTCTCGCCAACCGTGGTTCGCAAGCCCCTGGAGGACCAGAGGAGTAATTGCAAAGTATCTGCAAATCCATGTGTCCCAGCCATCTCATTAAGTGACTTAATCTCATAAATTAGCAAACCTACCATCTACTGACTGAGCAAGTCCTGTCTTGCACATGTTAAGGGTTACTATTTTTCAAACGGGCATCCATCCTGTTGTGATGAATAAAACACAAATTTGTATTAAAGCGTTATTGAAACCAGACTAGCTTTTTAAAAAGCCTCATTTGTTTCTTCAATCAGTGGGCATAGAACAACTGCCATCACCCAGGAGGCCAGGGGAAGAGGGGGAGAGGGACAGGGACTGAAATGTTTTTAAACTTTAAAAGGAGTTCAGGTGGTTGGGTATCATGGACTTAGAGACTAGTTTTTACCATAATGAGGGGAAAAGCCCTCATCCAGAAGAGTTCTGCCTTCCAGACCCAAGCCTTATTTTCTGGTCTCTATTATTTATGAGAGCCTATGAGAGTCAGTGATGCATAGGGTGGACAGTGAGCTGACCTTGGAGTCAGGAAAACTCTAAGCTCAACGCGTAGCCACCTCTGACAGAGCCTGTGTGACCCTGGGCAAGTCACATAACCTCTTGGGGCCTCAGGCAGTTCTCCTAAGAAGACAGAGAAGATGTGGACCTGCATTGGTCGATGGAATTCTCTCATTGGAAGTTCCCCTTGCCTTATGAAATCCCAGGTCTTCCCCCCACCTCCTAGATATTTGGGAACAAGGTCAATTTTTCATGGCTTTCTACTTTTGAGGCATATATATGTACACACATGTATCTGCATATGTACACACATGTATATTTGTATGTGTGTGTGTGTGTGTGTGTGTGTGTATCTTTATTTATTTATTAAGTTGGCCCAACCTTTGGGTATAAAGAAATAGTCCAAGTCATTTCATGAAAAAATTATGATATGCTTCATTTGGAGTAAGAACTTTCTTGGGATTGACAGTCTTACCAATGTGATTATTCATTTGTTTGTTTGTTTGAATTGGTCGTTTCTCTGAAGACAAAGAGGCTTGAAGTCAAAAGGATTTTCTTGTGACCAGTTATGGGGGTGAGGAAACGGGTCGGGTCGGGTCTGGGGTTTGAGCACATAAGTATACTCTCCAGGTCCATACTTGCCTCTTTGCTGGGTGCATTTCTACTTCTCATCCTTCTATATTGGGCTGTAACCGTCCAAATATTATCACGTGCTTGGTCTTTAAAAATTTAATAACGTTTCTCATTTCCTCTGTCGTGCAAGAAATCTGTGCCAGCTACCCTATTAAATATGCATATCTTCAAGTTTGGCTGCCTTCCTTTCCTCCTACAAGGACATGAGTGGGGAGGGGTGGGGAGAGGATGCTGTTTGATTTGTTGTTCTGGGTTCCAGAGGGTTCTGAGAGTCGCTTTCGCATCTGTAACTAACAAGCATCCACTCTGCGTTGCCAAGTCTTCGCCATTATAATTGGACTACTTTATATTCTAACTGGGCAGTGGATTTTTTAACCAAAACAGTTTGCCTTCCTTAATAGTAGACCTTGAGCTGTAAATACAGATCCTGGTGTCAGTGTGAGATGCTACAGAACAGACTGTCCTAGGTCTCATAGGCTACCTTAGATATTGATTCAATTCTTGATAATTCATTCATGTTCTTCCCCATCCCCCCTCCCCTTTCTTCCATTTTCTCTTTCTCTTCCCTAGAACTGAACAAAAACCGACGAAAACTTTTTGAACCACCTAATGCGCGTGCCTCTTCTCTGGAAGGAGGAGCCAGTGGGAGACTGCCGCGTCAGTATCATTCGGACATTGCTAGTGTCAGCGGCCGCTGGTAGCGCTGAGCCCTTGGCTCTCTCACACAGATGACTCTAGAGTTGGACACGGGAATCCTGTGACCGACCAGCTGTCACTGCACACCACCCTCAGCACTTTGGCATTGGGGACCAGGACCAAAGCATTTTGCCTGCACATGTACTTGGTGCCAAAAAAAGAAAAGAAACATTTGTCTGTTGTCTTTCAGAACGCCAAAATGTGGATTTCTTTTTCTTATATAGATTCGACAGAATTTGCAATAATAATAATAAGAGGGGTTTAGTTTTTTTTATTTCCTATAAAATGTATGCACTGAATTTTTACTTTGAATGAAGGATTAAGAATTGACATCCGAGATGCCAGAGAGCATGGATTTTTTTGTGTTTTGTTTGGGGGTGGGTTTTTGGATTTGGGTTTTTTTCTTTTGTTGTTTGGTTTTTTTTTTATCAAGTTGGAATTTTCTGGTACTGCTTAAAAATAATTATTGAGGTCTTTCAGCACTTTACATGTCCTGATTTCTTGTCCTGTGGAAATTATTTTTTTCTCCCTCCCATTTTTTCGTATCAACTCATATTGGCCCAAATCAAATTTAGCCGTGTGCTCCTACTAGATAAAATTTCTCCCACTGATGGTACAAGATTATGATCTATATGCATATTGTCCTATAACTTCATGGTAGGCGAGGGGGGGAGGGAGGAATGTGATAAAAAAAAATTCACTTGGTTCTGGACCAATTCTGTCCATTTAGGTTTTGCATCCTAGAAACCTTTAGCCCTGAAATTTGCTCATCTGTAATCAGTGTGATGAAAGACCAAAATGGATCTTGCAATATTAATCCTTTGCAGTCATCATATTTAACTGCTGCCTGTATTGCCAAAAAGAAATGATTTTAATGGTTGTCTGAAGGCTAAGGGCTATTTTTTAGTATACTGCCACTAAAGGACATTTATTTATATCAGACTTTTATTTTTAGGTACTATAAGCATTAGCATACATAACAGAGGAAATTGAGATCTACTAAAGCGTATGGTAGAGAATGAATGGCATTCATGAGACTGGAGCTCAAATCCAACCCTGTTTAAACAGATACCTAATCATAGTTGACAAGACAGCACCAATGTTGTGATAGCGGGAAGCAGCCGCCACTGCTGACTCTATAGGCCACTGTGAGGCATCGGACAAGTGGAGGAGGCACCCCCAATCACATGCATTGTTTGGCTGCGATTCATCTGGGGCAGGGGAAGTTGGATGTCTTCAGATGGGCCCTTTCCAACCATGGCTAGGCTCGAAATACCCAAGGCCACAATGTCTGTGGTCAGAGCTCCTAATTACATTCTGATACTGTGAAAGTCCACAGAACCTGGCAATGCTGTTCCCTGTGTCTCTTTTCAGGCATCCTCTTGTAGACTTTGGAAGGGTTTACATGAAAGAAAAAAAGTCCAAATGTACCTCTCTCTCTCTCTCTCTCTCTCTCTCTCTCTCTCTCTCTCTCTCTTTCTCTCTCCCCAGTCAGGTTCCACGTGCATTAAATTTGTAGAAATACTTTCCCATAGGAAATCTTGGGATTCACCTGTACTGTAAAGCCTTATTTATGGTCAATATTCAGAACTTTAAAAATGGACATAAACCACTGTCAAGTGCTCTAAGCAGAAGACATTAAGATAAGCATTTACAGTAGTTGAGTTTATTGTGTTTTTTTTTAATGGAAACATGGGATGAGAAACACTTTCTTGACACTTTTTCGTGGAGAAATCCTACTTTTAAGGAAAAGAAAGATAATTGAGGAGAAAATTTGCACACACAGAGAAAACTTTTCACTTTAAAAAATAAAGGTGGCCTTATTGAAGGCATAGATAATGAGGTAATCATGGAATAATCAGTAATAATTGCAAATGAGAGACTGCTTACCCGGGGATGGGGCCAAATCTTCATGATTTGGGATTGGAATGCCTTTTCCTCCAAGTACATCTGATTCTGGGCATTTCTTCTGCTTTATTCATTTAAACCTGTCATGCTCAATTGTCTGCACCAGGTAGTGAATCCCAGTTGAGATTTAGATTTAGCTGAGTCAGTCTCTTGAATTCTGCCATTCTCTTTGAACAAGACCTCCCTAGTTGGAAAATAAGTTGTTTCTTTTGTGACATCAACACAAGGCATTGCAGCTAGAGAAAGAAGGTGAAATGTGTCTGGTATTTAGTAGATTGTGTGGCTTGAGATTAAGGCTTGGCTAGTTATACCAAAGTGAAGGATACCCCAGGACCCCTCCAGTAGTCAACAGAGGTGCAAAACCCAACCACCCAACGAGCAACAAAAAACACTGGAAATGAATTTTTCTCACTTCTTTTGGATTCCACGAAGGGAATACGATGCTGCCTTGGGCAGTGTGGTCAGTGTTACATGATGCACAAAACATTGGGATTGATAAATTCAAATGTTGGTTTTAAATCTGTGCCTTAATAGTGACCAGTTATCTGTAAATATAGAGCAGATACAGACTGTATTTTTTGTGTGGGTTTTGTCCTTTTACTGATTTTTTTTTAAAGAAGAAAGATGGAATTAAATGTTAAAAATGGAAAATTTTCAAAACTAATCAATTGTTACATGAGAAATAAATTGATATAACCTCTTTGTATTGTCCTTGGCGAGTGTGGTGTTTTTTCGTGCATGTACAAAGAGTTCTTGCCATCTGGAAGAAGCCTCACTTGCATTTTGGCCAAAGTGGGTCAGAGACACTTCATTTAGCTTAGAAACAATTCCCTAGTTCACAGTTTCCTGCACAGATTTAGTGGCCTCTGCTGAAAGAGGTTTGCAGCTATCCTTTATGGTGGTGGTGGTGGTGTATAAAATAAGAATGATAACATCAAACAAAGGAGGGAATGTAGATTTCAAAGACAGAACCCTGAATTGGGGATCTGAAGACTTGAGTTCAAATCCCAGCTTTGCATCTTTCCATGCTTAGGGCAGCATGCAATAGTGACTAGAACACTGGACTTGGGAGTCAGGAGGACCCAGATTCAAATTCTGTTTCAAACACAAGTTTGGTGACCCTAGGCAAGTCACTTAACCTCTAAGCCTCAGTTTCTTCACATATAAAATGAGAGGGTTGAATTTAATGACATTTAATGTCCCTTCTGATTAAAAGTCTGTTAGTCTATGATCATGAAATGTATAAATAAGTACCTATGTGACCCTGATTCAGTTACTTTCCCTTTCTGGACCTCAGTTTTGTCTGGGCAGCTTTAAGATGAAACATTTGGACTTGCTCTCTAAGCTGCCTTCTGGTTCTAGATGCTGTTATTCTCCAGGCCTTTTCATTGGTTGAGAGGCATATATACATAGACATGTCTAAGTATTAGCTTCTGTATGGATGTGTGAGTGGATACACTGTCATGGGTGTGTGTATGGGGATGGGGAAAGAGAATGGGATTTTTCAAACACAGAAATACACACAGAATCTCAACTGGAATGGACCCTCAGAGGTCACATAATACAAACCAGCACCAGAGAGCTTTCAGCCCATTTGAGAAATGATGCATACCCTGGAATTACTCAGCACTTACATAATAGGAGTTTTTATCCTTCCACTAAAAGAGGCATTGTGTACACATTCAGTTCTATGAGTACTAATCACCTATGAGAAGGTAATTAATCACCTATGGGTATTAATCACCTACTGTGTGCCAGGTACTGTTCTAAGCTCAAGGAAAAGAGAGAAAGAGCCCCTACCCTCCGAAAGCTTCCATTCTACTAGGAAGATGTGATACGTACCTCAGATAAGCAAATACATAGTAATTTAAAGAGGATGCCAGAGGATTAATTAGTGGGGGAATTGGGGCACCTCATTAGGAAGAGATACCTGGCTGAGCTCTGAAGGAAAGTAGGGATTGTACAGTATGTGAAGGGGAATGGTATTTAAAAAAAGATAGAAGGGGGGTAGCTAGGTGGCGCAGTGGATAGGGCACCAGCCTTGGAGTCAGAAGGATCTGAGTTCAAATCCAGCCTCAGACACATGATACTCACTAGCTGTGTGACCCTGGGCAAGTCACTTAACCTCAATTGCCTTACCCCCCTCCCCCCACAAAAAAGTAAAAGAGCTTTAAAAAAAAACAAAAAAAGAAAGACTTAGGAAGGTAATGAACATTTAAAGGTAACATGATTCATAGGCCAAAGACCCAAACTCTGAAAATTCAGAAGCTGGTACAAAAGCTATCTGTGCTTTGCACACAGTGTGCAGCAGGCATTTAATAAATGTTTGTGGTGTGTGATAGTTTGTTGTATGATCCAAGCAGGGATGTGCTGGAAGCAGTTTGTACCACTCTTGGTGAAGGCCAAGTGCTTAATTTTCATTGTGAGAATTTATTTAATCTCGGAAATCAGCCACTGCCACAAATCAGGGATTGATTTATCATTTTGTTGATCGTCTAGACTTAAGAAAATGTTAATGCAGATTAAACCTAAAAGTTTGTCTGCACACTCCACCCCCTTCCCTTCCCCCAGATGGTTGTTAAACGTTTACTAGCATTCCCCTGGATCCATTTACACAAACATAACCAAACAATAAACAATTGCCTAGTGCCCTAGGGCTGGACAGATTCTTAGTCGGATAATTTACAGAAAGAATTCAATACTTCAAAAATTTGATTTTTTTGAGCTTGTATACTCTCTCTCCAGAACAGATGGGGACTCTTCTGTGACTTAATAAGGATCCTTAGGAATTGAGGAGTCTTTGATTTTTTTCTGACCGACTTTACTCATCCCCCTTCCCCCATCCTTCCCTAGCCATCTTACAAGGGATAACTTACTAGGTAAAGGAGTGGGGGTGAGGAGAAGGGATATTTGGAAATGATGATATAAAAACACAATATGTCAACAGAAATAAGACTAGCGATGTTGGTGGATGCCAGATTGTGGAGAATTTTACATGCTAGCATGAGGTTTTATATGTTTTTCTATAGGCAAAATGGAGCTACTGAAGATTTTTGAGTAAGGGGTGACGTGGTCAAAGCTGTATTTTAGGAATGCCAGTGTGGTAGCTGCAGATACTCATGAGATTCTTGCAATTCATTTCACCCCAAGTGATATAAATAATAGGTAGCCTAACTGACAAATATTTATGAGAGAAACAGAGATTTAGAGAGTAATAATACAAATAAATGAATCACATAAACTTGAAACCAACATGCAAACATACCAGAACTTAATGATTCAAATACGTATTGTCTCCATCAAGGTCAGCCTCTACAGTCAGCAATGCTCCTGTAGCTTGTGTGATTGTAGTTTGTCCTTCATTCTTGAAGAGGACCATGACATCAGGAAGATGATGACATGGCTTCCAATTGACTTTGATTTGAATGAGGGAGGGCTGTGCAAAGTCACCAACCTCACTTTCTCCTCCAGAGTCATCTGGGTCCAGTGACCAGATTTCGATCAAGATGACTGGAGATGGCCCAGAGCTCCTGTAGCTCAAAGTCATCCTGTAACTCCTATTTTGGAATGGCCTCAGACCCTGAAGTGCTTGCTTTCAAATATCCATCTGATCTAATAAGTAACTGAGTGTCTACAGTGTGGGGGACAATTGGGACAAAAGACAAAACAAAACCAAAAAAAGGGCTCTGCCTTCAGGGATCTTAATGCTTTTGTGGGGATAAGAAATGTAAACAGTAAACCTGGTCATTTGAGGAGGAGGAGAGAACGCACATACACACAATACTCTGGGGATTAGAAAATGAATGAATGAATGAATGAATGAATGAATGAATGATAACAAGGATGGATCTCATGTAGGAAGTTGTCCCTACGGAAGGTCTTAACAGAGGTGAAGGATTCAAAGAGACAGAGATGAGGAGGAAGACCATTCTAGACATGGGGCATGGCCAGGCAAAGTCACAGAATGCTATGGTATGGAATGCTATGTTCAGGGAACACAAGGAGGCTAATTTGTAGCCTCTATAAAGGGGAATCTTGGGCAATAGGTCTACAAAGGTAGTCTGGAGCCATAGAGTGAAACATTTAAAATACCTAGTTGAGGGATTCGTGATTGATCCTGGAGGAAATAGGGAGCCATTCACGCTTCTGAGTGAGGCAGTGATATGGTCAGGAATAATTAGGAAGATCATTTTTTTTCAGTCATGGAAGAGGATGAGTTAGAGAGAGGAGAATTTGGGATCTGGGAATTCAATTAGGCTGTTGCAATAGACCAAGTGAGGAGTGATGAAAGCTGGAGCTAGGGTGATAGATGTGTGAGTGAAGAGAAGGGAATGGAAGTGAGATGGAAATAGAATCAGAAAGACAGTGGTAGATTATATGGGGGTGGAGTAGGAGTGAACAAAATGGTTTGAGGAGATCTCTAAGATTGCGACCCTGGGTGACTACCCTCATGGGACAATTTGAAGGAGGGATGAGTTTAAGGGGGAAGATAATGAGTTCCATTTTGGGTCTGAGGTGGATATACAGGTCCTCTTGGCTTCTGGTGATGTGAGACTGAAGCTCAGGAGAGAAACTGAGCCTGGATATATCAATCTGGTGATTATTGGCATAGAGATGATAATTTAACCCATGAACGATAATGAGATCACTAAGTGAGAAAGTATGGAAAGAAGAGAAGAGCGCCCAGGACAGAATCCTAAAGTCCAGAGTTAGGAGAATGACATGGATGGTGATGTTACAATGGAAACTGAGGAGTGATCCTACAAGAAAGGGTTGAACCATGAGAGAACAGTATTGCCAAAAAAAAAAAAAACCCAGCAAGAAGACTGTAGAATGGAGAAAAGAATAGCCAACCATAGCAAATGTAGCAGAGATGTGAAGAAAGAGGCAACTCATATTTCCTCCATTAGATTATGGGCTTCTTGAGGGCAGAGACTGTCTTTTGCCTTCCTATGTACCCCTGGCACTTAGCACAGTGCCTGGTATATAGTAGATAGATACTATATACTATATACATACATATATATATGTACTGCATATACAGTATATACTGCATATAGTAGGTATATAGTGGTTGACAGACTGGTTTCTGAAGATGGATTTGATTTTGGCAAATATTCAAAACATGTACACTGTCCAGCCCAGTGAGGGAGATGGATGATCATACTTGGTCAGACCATTTTTCTTCATTTGTGCTCACTTTGGGTTTTAAATCTCTCTATTAACACATTCGAAATGCTGTGTGTTTTTAAAATTCCCTTTGGAAGTGGGTAGGTATCATCCAGTTTGCCTGTGCTCATAGAGTATACAGTTGTTTTTCATTAAAGATAAATTTATTTAAGTGAGCTCAATATTATTTGACTATTATCATTACAGACAGAGCCAAGAGAGATATTTCACAAACACCTCATCAAAGAATTTGAAGATTTTGTTGCTTTTTGAAAAATTCTTTGACTCATTCTGAAAGGAACAGGATACGATGTTCTCCTTCCCAAGGGTCCAGCCCTGAATGCGTTTTAGAACCAATGTGGGTAACTAGGCTCTGCCCTCAACTGTGGAGGTAAAGACTTCAGTGTGGGAACAAGAATCTTTAGGAAAAACTAACAGTCCCTGCAAGGTCATTTTTGGAGCAGAATGGCTGGAATGGTTCCAGGGTCCTGGGCAGGGGAGCTGGGGAAGAGTGCCCTGATCAAGTGGTATATGTGACCATTTTTTCCCCCAAGACTAGGGAAAGCAAAGGGCTTTGAACACACAATCTTGGATGCTCAGAGATCCCTTGTGGGAAGTGAGACAAACACCTTAGCCAAGCTCTTAGGGGAAAAAATGCATTCAGGCACAAACTTCCTCAAAGCACAGGGTTAGCTTTGTTTGGCTTTCCAGTGCATGCCTTGGAAGCAGTTGCTTTGGAAGGCAGTCAGGATTTGTATAAGTTCAGGGTAGTGGCAGGGGTGGGGGGAGGCCTTCTAGACTTTTTCTTTCAACTTTTTCTTTGGTTTTGATATCAGTGAAATGAAGTATCTCATTCCCACCCTGCTTCCTGCTTCCCATCATAAACCCCTTCTTTGGATTGAAAACAGCCTGTGAGTTCCCAAACCGGAAGCAAATTTCTAGAGGAAGAAGAAAAATTCCATTTTTTTTAACAAAGAAACTTGGACATGAGCAAAATGATCAACTGTCACTTGTAATATTTCATCAGCTGCGTGAGGGTGAAAAAACCCAGAAACTCACAGGAGGAACCCCAGTGGTTTCAAATGTCTTAAAACACAATCAAAAACAATCATTTTATTAAATACCTCCTACAGGCCAGAAATATGTCCCATATATGACATATAAAGGAAAGAATAAAGCATTCTCTCCTCTCAGTGAATGAGAATCATGGAGGTTCAGTTTGTTCAGACTTTTGGAGACACCGAAATGCATTCCCAGAATATTCTTACACATGGTGTATTTTTCATTGGTTTCTTGTTCTTTTGTCAAGTATTCTTCCATGAACCCTAAAGTACTTATCCATTTGCTCAGTCTATCAAGTTCACCCTCCACTAGTCCCTTGACTTCTAGCCATTTCATTGAATACATTGGGGAGGAACAAAGAACCAGATGTGGAAGTTCCTATGGGGAACTCTCAGGTGAGGAAATTTCTACCAATATAGGTTGGCACCTTTTCTGCAACTTACATATTTTTTTCCATTGTTTCCATGCTATATTGTCCTTTATCTTACTTTTTCTTTTTTTTATTTTTAACATGTGTTTTTAAAACTTTGGGTTGCAAATTTTCTCCCTTCCTCCCTCCCCACCCACCCTCATTGAAAAGGCAATCATCTCAATACAGGTTATAGATGTGGAGTCATGCAAAAACCTTCCATAGTAGTCCTGTTGTGAAAAACTAAGTATATTTCCCTTCATCCTATACTACCCCCCATTTATTCTATTCTCTTTTTTGACCCTGTCCTTCCTCAGAAGTGTTTGCTTTTGATTATCCCCTCCCCCAATCTGCCCTCCCCTCTATCAAGCCCCTGCTCTCTTGTCCCTTTCCTCCCTTATTTTCCTATAAGTTAAGATAGATTTCCATACCCCATTTTGTATGTTATTCCCTCCTTAAGCCAAATCCTATGAGAATAAGATTGACTCATTCCCTCTCATCTTCTCCCATTTCCCCTCCACTGTAAAAGCCTTTTCTTGTCTGTTTCATGTGAGATATTTTGCCCCATTCTACTTCTCCCTTTCTCCTTCTCCCAGTATAATCTTCTCTCTGCCCTTAATTTTATTTTCCAGATATCACCCCTTCATCTTCAACTCATCCTGTGCCCTCTATCTATCTATCTATACATACATATAATTTTTCCCTCCCACTACCCTAATACTGACAAAAGACTCATGAGTTACAAATATCATCTTTCCCTGCAAGAATATAAACAGTTCAACCTTAATAAGTCTCTCATGATTTCTCTTTCCTGTTTACCTCTTCCATGTTTCACTTGAGTCTTGTATTTGAAAGTCAAATTTTCTATTCAGCTCCGGTCTTTTCCACAGGAATGCTTGAAAGTCCCCTATTTCATTGAATGACCATTTTTTACCCTGAAGATTATACTCAGTTTTGCTGGGTAGGTGATTCTTGGTTGTAATCCTATCTCCTTTGCCCTCCAGAATATCATACTCCATGCCCTCCAGACCCTTAATTTAGAAACTGCTAAATCTTGTGTTATCCTGATTGTGTTTCCACAATACTTGAATTCTTTCTTTCTGGCTGCTTGCAATATTTTCTCCTTGACCTGGGAATTCTGGAATTTGGCTACAACATTCCTAGGAGTTTTCCTTTGGGGATCTCTTTCAGGAGGAGATTGGTGGATTCTTTCAATTTCTATTTTGCCCTCTGGTTCTAAAATATCAGGGCAGTTTTCCTTGATAATTTCTTGAAAGATGATGTTTAGGCTCTTTTTTTGATCATGGCTTTCAGATAGCCCACTAATTTTTAAGTTCTTTCTCCTGGATCTATTTTCTAGGTCAGTTGTTTTTCCAATGAGATATTTCACATTCTCTTCTATTTTTTCATTCCTTTGGATTAGTGTTACAGTGCCTTGGTTTCTCAAATTGTCACTAGCTTCCAATTGCTCCGTTCTAATTTTTAAGGAAGTATTTTCTTCAGTAAGCTTTTGGACTTCCTTTTCCATTTGGCCAATTTCGCTTTTTAGGGCATTCTTCTCCTCATTGGCTTTTTGGACCCCTTTTGCCATTTGGGTTAGGCTATTTTTTAAGGTGTTATTTTCTTCAGCATTTTTTTGGGTCTCCTTTAGCATCACTCTCAGTTTTTCCTCTACTTCTCTTACTTGTTTCTCAAAATCCTTTTTGAGCTCTTCCATGGCCTGGGACCAATTCATATTTTTCTTGGAGGCTTTGGATATAGGAGCTTTGGCTTTGTTGTCTTCTTCTGGTTGTATGTTTTGATCTTCTTTGTCACCAAAGTAAGATAATATAGTCTGACTCTTTTTGCACTGCTCATGTTCCCAGTCAATTACTTGAGTTATAAACTCTTTGTTAAGGTAGGGGTCTGTTTACAGTGTGGAGAATGTACTGTCCCAAGCTTTAGGGGTTTTGTGCAACTGTTTTCAGAGATACTTCTAGGGACTTGTAAATTTTCAGTTCTTCCAAGGTGCTATGATCAAGGGTGAGGTGTTTACTCCTTTCCTGGCCTGTGCTCTGGTCTATGAGCACTCTTTTCTGTCTTGGAACTGTGAGGAGGATTTCCTCCCCACAGCCACTACAAGCTCCACCATGCCAGCTCTCTTCCTTGCCCCAGGACTGCCACCCAGAACTGTGACCCAGATCCAAGCACCAGCAAAGCAAGAGGATCCTGCACCAGTAGAGAGATCCCTGCAATCCCCTTGTGATCAGCCACTCGAATACCCCTCAGTCTGTGGGCCAGAAGCTCAGGAGGCAACCGTCACCCCGGGGCTGCGCTCGGGGAATGGGGCTGGAATCCACTGTGTTCTCTTTCAGCACCGCAGAAACAGACTTTTCCTACTGACCTTCTAAGTTGTCTTTGGCGTTCATGGGTTGAGAAGTCTGGAAACTGCCACAGCTGCCTTCGATTCAGTCCTCTGAGGCCTGCTCCTGGTTCACTGCAGTCTGCGCACCCATGCCAAACTGCATTCCTCTCCCTGCCTGGCACGATACACCTTTCTGATCAACCATCCAGGCAGTCTTGGGCTGGAAATTTTTTTCACTATGTCTTTTTGTGGGTTCTGCTGCTTTAGAATTTGTTTAGAGCCATTTTTTTATAGGTATTTGGAGGGGTTTGGGGGAAAGTTCAAGCAAGTCACTGCTTTTACTCTGCCATCTTGGCTTCGCCCCCTGCAACTTATATTTTTGAAGAACTTCCTAGAGCACTGAGAAATTAAGTGACTTGTTCAGGGTCATACCAGCAGGCTGTGTCAGAGGCAGGGCTTGAACTCGGGTCTTCCTGGGTTTGAGGCTGGCTACCCTCTGCTGATGCAGTCATGACTGTTCTTAATCACAGAATCACAGAATTTGAGTTGCCAGGAATCTCAGTGGTCACTCAGTTCCATTCCCACACAAAAGGAGCCCCTACAATAACATCTCATCTAGCCTCAGCTTGGAGACATCCAGAGGTGGGGAGCCCCTCCCCCACCCATGAGCTATTTGGGAGATCTTGGCAAAGTCATTCTATGGGCCTCAGTTTCCTCCTCTGTAAGATGAAGAGACTGAACTAGATGATTTCTCTCCCTCAGGTGACCTTTAGAGCTCCTTCTGGCTTCCACCCACCATTTTTAACCATTTAAGTTTCAGGGAATACCAGTAGAAGGGACCTTGGAGGTCAACTAGCCCAACCCCCTCATTTTACTATTAAGGAAACTGAGGCCTAGGGAAGATAAGTGACTTGCCCCAGGTCTCACAGGTTAATCTATGCCACATTATTCCAATCATGCAGGTTTTTCTTTTTTCAAATTTAGCTATTTTATTTAGGGAACATTAATATATATGTATGTTTTATATATATATGTGTGTGTATATGTATGTATATGTATATATATATATATATAAATGTGTATATATATGGAGAGAATGAGGGGGGGAGAGAGAGAGAGAGAGAGAGAGAGAGAGAGAGAGAGAGAGAGAATAATGTTTTTCTAAGACAGGAATATTGTGTTGTCTCCACACCTAAAAGCCAGTAGTAATGAGGATAAATTTATAACAATAGAATCATCAGAAGAACCCCACTCATGGCCACATCTTGAATGACAAAGCTAACAATGATGTGATGAGGATGGCTGAATAGACAAGTGAGTCATGACTGACCAGGTTCTGGGTAAAGTGACAGTTACAAAGCCTGATATAGTCTGCCTTGGGATTTTGAAGGTCAGCTCTTCAAAGGGAAAGGAAAACAACCAAGTGAACTGTCAAAGAAAAGAAAAGAAAAGTAAAGGATCTCATTACCCAGGAAGACCTATTAGGCCTCAACTTGAAAGCAGGAACCTGATGGTTTGGATTTTCTCTTCTGGGAAGTTCTGCCTGCCCTACTTCAAAAGCTGGCTCTTGACATTTCAGGGCAGGTCCACAGATCATCCAGAGAATTGGCTAGCCTTTTGAGGCTTTGTAGTGAGGAAGAATGAGGTAGTGGGAAAAATGCTGGATCTGGAATAAGAGGTCCTAGGTTCCAATTCATTTACTGCCAGGGTGACTTTGGACAGTCATTTTGCTTCTCTGGGGATCAGTTTCCCAATCTGTAAGATGAGAGGGTTGGACTGCAAGGTCACTATGGTCTCTTTCAGCTCCAAATCTAGAATCCTCAGAGCCCTGTTATGTCCCATTGGCCGTGCAGGAAGAAGAAGATAAGCTGGATGGATGCCCCATCGGACACATGGAGAAGAGAAAGTCTGGCGCTTGAGACTTTCACTCATGAAGGTTAGGAATAGGGGTTGGGCGGTATTGGTGACTGCCTTAAGGAGGGAGCTCTAACAGCTATCACCTTGTGGAGATTCCAGGACACGGCAAGGCAGCTACTGGGGAGGCCTGTGCATAGGGAGGGAGAAGAGCAGAGGGGAGGGGCTATGGGAGCAGGCGGGGTTGGGGGGAGGAAGCCTTCTCTTCAAGGATTCTTGCTAAGGAAGGAGTTAGTGCTAAGCTCAGTTCTTTCTCACCACTAAAGGAATGTAAGCTGCTGACTTTTGGTGCCGTGGGGGCATAGATGAAGTCACCCCACCCTCATTACAGCTCTGCCTTAGAGTCGTATACCAGTCTTTGGTTTGAGGGCAAGAAGTGCCAGTTTTTGATCAGGATCACGCCTGGCCCAATGCTCTTCTACAACTGGGGGAGACCATGAGGCACTGAAGAAACTGATGAAATCCTAGGTTCTGGTCCCAGCTCCCACTAACAAGCTGTGTGACTGTGGGGAGGTCACAAGTCTCTGGGTCTCAGTTTTCTTACAATCAACAAATGTTTATTAAGCACCTCCTGTGTGCTAGGCACCATACTCGTTAGATAGAGAAGACAATTTCCAGCCTCCATCCTAGGTTTAGGTGGGCTAGGTGTGCTGGCACCTCCAGGGTCAGGGTCAGGGTTAGCCCCCAAAGTGTACCAGCAGAGTCGCTCCACATTCTATGATCACAGAGTTGTCCTGAGGTTGAAATGAACCCATGTGGGCATCATTGGGACAGATGCTGGTGGGAAGGCCTTTCCTCCTCCTCCTCCGTCCAAGACTGCCCAGATGCCATTTTAGTATTGCTGGACTTGGCAGAGTAAGTGTTACGAGATGCCCTTCTCCCCTAGCCTTACTGCTAAAGCCTCTATTGTTCCACTTCTCCTTGCTGAACACTGACCCTCACCCCCATCCCTTCCCTTGGGGAAGGAAATGCAAAACTCTCCTTTGCTCTGACCCTTAGACCCACTCCCTGCCACCCACTGGTAGTAGCCAGGCCCCTAAAGGCCTCACCCCACCTGCAGAGAGGGCATGCCCTACTATACTAGATGAGCACAGAGACACCAACAATCCTTTCAATAAAACAGAGGTGTACCAGGGTCTCCCCTCTTCCCAGCACCCTGGGTACTGCCATCTGCCTCCGTGATGCACTTTAAGGCCCACTGGGCCTTTCTGTCTGACTTACAGTGGAATCCTCCTAAGATGTGGTCTCCCCCTATTTGAAAGTGAGATTCTGGAGAGGAAGGACTATCTAATTTTTCTTTTTTGGTTTGGATCCCAAGAGGAAAGCACAGTACCAGGAAATAGTCAGCACTTATTAAATCATTTTACATTAATGAATCAATTAATGAATATGAAATAACAATTAAAAGCACTTTCAAGTGAACAAATTTGGTTTTTTTAAAGCAAATACAAGGTATTATTATTAGCATCATCATCATCATCATCATCGTTATCACTCTGATTCTTACTGCAGACATTATCAGGGTCATATTTCCCAGAATCATAGCCCAGAGTTTTACTCTGGGAAAGGACTGAGGAACGATGGATTTCTGAAGGATTTCCTAAAGATATATAGTAGCATCAGAAGTTTTGCTATTACCACCATTTCATCTCTTGGGCCTCAGTTTCCTCCTCGGTAACCTAAGAGCAGGTTATGGCCCTGAGATTCCACCTAGCTGAGGATCTGAGGACCCCAGGGCCTCTTTTGCTCATGAGTTTTGAAAGGAGTTGTTTCTTTGGAAAGCCTGAGCCTTGAGTCAGCATTGGAGATGAGGAGGAGACTTTTGGATGTGCTTTGGAGTAACTGGCAGAGATGCGCTCCAGCCACTTGAGTAGTTTTACTTTAGGTCTAGTTTCTGAGGACTTTTGGAAACATTTCCCCTTGTTGTCCGGCGTGAAGAACAGAGGAAGAACAGCATGCCTAGCAGAAGTGGTGCCAGAGTCTTGAGAAAGTGGCAAGTGGCTGAACATAGGAGCTCTGCCCACGGGCACCTTCTAAAGAAACTTTTCATGGGAAGAGACTGATTGTGTTTGATCAGCAGTCAGAGGATCCTGGAAGCCAAGAACAGTAAGGGACCAAAACTTTGGGGAGAGTGAAACCTGCCAAATCCTCAGGGAGTATCGAGGGCCCATTGAACACAGACTGACTCTTCTATGGGCAATGGAAAGGGGACTGGATTTGGAGTCAGATGACCTTGGTTCAAATCCTGGCTGTGCTTCGTTACTAGCTATGTGACCTTTAGCAAGGTATTCCACCTCAGGGTTTCAATTTCCTTTGTAAAATAGGGATAATAAGAGCATCTGTCTCATTAGATGGTTGTGGGGATTAAATGAGATCGTGTAGCAACATGACATGGCTGTTGGGCCCTACTTGGGAGAGGGGAGAGCTTCTCATCCTCTCCCTTTAAAGAGTTCCCAGCTCTCAGCCCACAGACATGGTCATAGTTTAGCACTGAAGGGGCCTTGTTCCTCATAAGATGGCTCAGGCTCTGTCTTTCTGGCCCTTTATGCCTTTATCCTGGAGCCCTGAGATCATCTAAAGCTTAGGTTGAGTTCATGTCTGGAGTTCTCCTCAAAAAAAGAAGTATGATATAGGCCAGGTATAGGACAGCTATTTATTTTTTTCTCACAAAAGAAATGTTTAAAACACAAAAGACTTCTAAGCTCACACTGACAAATACTTCAAAGTGAAGCAGACATAACTCTCTATGTCTCTCCTATGTAACCTGAAGCACTTAGTGAGATTGTGGAGTAGGTATTTCACCTTCACCAGAAGTTGTGAATACCCAGGGCTTGTTCAAGGAAGGGGAGTCAACTCACTTGTTCAGAAGAGAGGGTTCTTGTAGGGAAGTAGTGGGAAATAAGGTTGGCAAGGAGAGAGGCTTTCAATGCTGACTAAGGAATTTGTATGAATCCATAGATTATTCTCCAAACTTATTTTAGTGGACAGTTTCAATCACTTCTCCTCAAACTTATCACTTACAACCTTTCACAAGGGTCAGAATGGAGTTGTCCATTCTCTTTGATCTTTGTCTTGTCCTGCCTATAATGGTGGTTATTGTTTAGTCATGGCTGTCTCTTTGTGGCCCCCTTTGGGGTTTTCTTGGTTAAGATTCTGGAGTGGTTTGCCATTTCCTTCTCCAGCTCATTTTACAGATGAGGAAACTGAGACAAACAGGGTGTAGTGACTTGCCCAGGGTCACACAGCTAGTAAGTGTCTGAGGCAGGATTTGAACTAGGGAAGATGAGGCTTCCTGACTCCAGGCCCAGTACGCTATCCACTACAGCGCCACCTAGCTGTCTATAATGGAGTAGCTGAAAAACATTTGATGCCAGAGGAAGAGCAAGAGGTCTCTGGATTCTGTACATTCTTTCTCCATCTAAATTGTTTCTTTCAATCGACACCCTATTACTGGCTGTCTTCTGCCGCATGCACTCCCTGCCTCTTAAGCGTTCTGACTACCATAAATTATTTTCAAATTGAAGTTAATTCTATTTTGTTTTGAATTTTTTGTATCTATATCATCCTTGCCGTTAATAATGAGAAATGGACCAGACAGTAAATCCTCATTGATTCAGATGCTTCTAGTCTCCTCCTAGTTTCCCTCTAAGCAACTTCCAACTATAAATCTATGCTCCCATGAACTTGAATTTGTGAGAACTGAGTAGACTGGCTAGCATGTACCTTTGCATATCCATGCAATAAAGTATAAAGTAATGCTATGTAGAAGATTTTTGGTAGGTGAAAGAATACTTTTCAGAGTCCTTAGGTACTTCAGAAACACCCATATCAATGCAACTGACATGTTAACTAAAATTAGGTGCCTTTATTCATTAAAGCAGCCCCCCTAAGGATTTCTATTAGGCAACAGTTTTAAGGAATAAAACATTAGTTTACTGGGTTTGTGTTACTGTAGGTATCTAGAAGGGCAGCTAGGTGGCACCATGGCACATAGAGTGCCAGGGCTAGAATCTGGAAGACTCATCTTCCTGAGTTCAGATCCGACCTCAGACACTTATTAGCTAGGTGACCCTGGGCAAGTCATGTCACCCTGTTTGCCTCAGTTTCCTCATCTATCAAATGAGTTGTAGAAGGAAATGGCAAACCAGTCCAGTATCTTTGCCAAGAAAAACCCAAATTGGGTCACAAAGATTCTGATGAACAACAACAAAATATACCTAGAGGAGTCCAGAGATGGGGGCATCAAAGATGAATAGATCACTAGACCCGGAATCAGGAAGGCCTGAGTTCAAATCCAGCTTCAGACACTTACTAGCTGTGTGATCCTGAGCCAGCCACTTAATTGTATCAGTTTCTTCATCTGTAAAATGTAATAATAACACCTGCCTCCCAGGATTGTCGTGAGGATAAAACGAGACAATAAAGTGTGATATAAATGCTAGCCGTTGTTGTTATCATCGTTATTGTTATCGTGAGAATTGAGATCATGTGATGTGAGGACACTTGAAGGAACTGGGGATGTAATTTAGCTGTGACGTGGCGGCCGGCATCTAGCATTGAAAAGAATTGAAGAGGGAAGAATGAGGTGCAATGGGAGCTGGGAAGAGATTCCATCACAACTGGTCTTCTCTCTGTTCTTCACAAGCGGACACTCCATCTCCCCTCTCTGCGGGGGTCCATTAGCTTTTCCTCAGGCCTAGAATGCACCATGACTCATCTCTGCCTCAGAATCCTTGTCTTCCTTTAAGAAGCAACTCACGTGGCAGTTTCTGCCTGAAACTTTCCCTGATCCATCTAACTGCAGATGCGCTCCCTCCTAGGCTACACTTCATTACTCTGTATCAGACTGCATGCCTGATCTTTGTCTTTATGCTGCCTATGTATGCATATGTACTTGTTTCCTGTTAGAATGCAAACTTGAGAGAAGGAATTGTTTCGCTCTTTGGACTTGTATCCCCAGAGCCTAGAACCTGGCACACGTTCAGTTGTTCAGTCGTTTTTCATTTGTGTCCGACTCTCTGTGACCCCATTTGGGTTTTTTTTGGTAGAAACTGGAGTAGTTGCCCATTTCCTTTTCCAGCTCATTTTACAGATGAGGAAACTGAGGCAGAACAAAGTGACTTGCCCAAGGTCGCACAGCTAGTAAGTGTCTGAGGCCAGATTTGACCTCAGGAAGATGTATGTCTTCCTGACTCCAGGCCCTGTACTCTATGCATTATGGTGTTACTTCGCTGCCCTACTTGGCCCATAGTGGGCACTTAATAAATGCTTGTTGAGGGATGGATCTATTCAATCATTCTTCCACTAAATTCAAAGGTTAAGGCATTGTGTTCCCAGGTTAAAAAGAAAGAATCCTGGGGCAGCTAGGCGCTCCGGCCTTGGAGTCAGGAATTCAAATCTGGCCTCAGACACTTGATACTGACTAGCTGTGTGACCCTGGACAAGTCACTTAACCCGGATTACCTCACCAAAAAGAAAAAAAAAAGAATCCTCTTGTGGGATAACACATTGACATGTTAATTTTTTTTTCTTGTCTAGACCTGTGATTTCATTGGTGAAATTGTCTCTGTGAAGACATTCCTTCTACCGATGGTGGTCAGCAACTGCTCTGCAGCTAGGCATGCAGAGCTGACTGAGGGTGCTCAGAAAAGTGACTTGCCCAGGGTCAAGAAATCAGTCTCTTCTGCCACCAGGTAACTTTATGATTAACTGCTTTGTGCCTCAGTTTCCTTATCTGTGAAATGTAGTTGGACTCAGTGACCTCTAAGGTTCCATTCTACCTCTATGATTTTGTGAACAAAAATCTTGGCCCCGTATGTTCTAGGTGGGGTTTGTGGGCCCTGTGGGGAGAGGCCCATATGGGCTGGGCTGGATGCCTCACAGTTGGACACAGGGCAGGAGAAAGCCTGATGAGGAGCACTGAAGGCAAACTTTCTTGACCGAGGCCTTGCTCCCCCCTTGCTCATGTCTTGTGAGACCTTGGCACCTGGGGTTCATCCTCCTTTCTGAGGCACATTTAGTAGGTTCTCAGATATTTGGTCCAATTGACTGGTGCCATATTAAATTTTGAGCTGAAACAAATAAGGATCAGTGACCTGATTTGGGAGGCTGGACACAAGTCTCCGTGCTGGAACAGAAGCCTGTACCGCCTTTGGCCTCTTTTCCTCTCCGTGGCAAACTCCAAGCCAACGTCCTTCCCTTGGGGCCTTCACTTGGTGGGGAGGCCAAGCTGAAATAAACAACACAATTCAGCGGTCTTATTTATTTCTGGGTAGATGATTTTATGGAAGCCTGAGTCTCAGAAGCATTCTTTCCCTCCCTCTTCCCCTTCTACTGAACTTCCCTGCCAAAGGTTGGGTTGTGTTCTGTGTGTTTTTGAAACAAATGGCTGATTTTAAGGGTAATTTGGTCTGGCCACCAATTGAAGTACCACTCTCTCTCTCCAATAGCATTTACCACAAAAGGCCAGGTGGTATCCTGGATTTGCAGTCAGGACTTATACTATGGTTCTGCTTTGGACCCTTGGTAAATGTTCACCTCAGTCTTCTCATCTCTAAAATGGGGATAAGAATATTTGTGTTTCCACCTCATTGGATGACTATGAGGAGAATGCTTTTTTTTTTTGAGGCAATTAGAGTTAAATGACTTGCCCAGGGTCACACAGCTAGTAAGTGTCAAGTGTCTGGTGTGAGACTGGATTTGAACTCAGGTCCTTCTGACTCTAGGGCTGGTACTCTATCCACTGCAACACCTAGCTGCCCCAGGAGAATGCTTTTCAAGCCTTCGTAAAATTGCAGAACCTCAGAGCTGGCCTGGATTTCAGACACCATCTATTTTAAACCATATCTGAATAAAGATGTTTTTAGCATCCTGACAAGTGGTTGTGCAACCTTTGCTTTAAGAGAGCAGAGAGGGACAGAGGGCCCAGTACCTCCCTTCCTCTTGTGTCAGTTCTAACAGCTTTTTGTGGGTCTCCCCACCTCAAGGCTCTACCTCCACAGTTTTTTCTTCACTCAACTGTCAAATTAATCTTCCTAAAGTATAAACTCCAGCAGCTCTCTACATCCTGCCCATATGCATGTGGAGACCCCCAGTATTTCTTCTTCCTTGTTTGAAAGTCACCCTAGAAGAAATGTTCTCCTCAGCTCCTTTGTATGCAGTCAGGTCCCCTCAGCAGCTAATGAAAGGTCTTTTCATCATCACTCAGTAAGAGGACAGGAGAAGAGGAGACCTTTGCCTGCTGTGAAATAGGGCATCCATCCACGTGCCCAGAAGCATGCTCACCAAGCCTCCGTGTAGGCTAGCGCCACACAGGGCACATCAACTGGGTTCTCATTGGCCAGTTCCCTTATGACACAAGAATACACACATCATACAGTGTATAGAGAGCCAGCCTTGACATCAGGCAGTTCTGGGTTCAGGTTCAATCTCTGAGACATACCTGCCTCCGTGATTCTGGGCAAATCATTTAGATTTTCAGTGCTTTAGGAAGCTAAGATTAGACATTTACCCACTTGCGTCAGTACAATGAGAGAATCTGCTCACTTCCACCGGTAGAGAGAGTTTCCTTATCCAGGACATCTCTCTACCAATGAAATCCCAGGGTTAACCCCTCTCTCCATCCATCCATCCATGAGAACTAAATCTGTTCTGCTTGGCTCCGGGGGGAAGAGTTGGAAGCAATAGGTGCAAAGAGGCAGATTTAAGGCTGATGTCAAGAAAAGCTTTTATCAATAGGAGCTGTCCAAAAGTGGAGAGGGCTGCCTGGGAGGCAGCAGATTCCCCTGTCATTGGAGGTATTTAAGCAAAGGCTCAATGAGCATAGATTGGGAGTGATGTAAAAGGGATGTTTTTCTCCACACAGCAGGGATTGGACCAGCTGTCCTCAAAGGTTCCTTTGAACTCTGAGATTCTGTGACTGTATTCCTTCATGCTTGGAATGTGTGAGCTTAAGATCCCAAGAGGCAGAAACAAAAGGAAAGAATCAGGGATTTGGGGAAAGGGGCAGGGAGGGGGAATCAACCAGCTGGTCACAAGATGTCCATTGGAGAGAATGTGGTTAGGGCATTTAGAAATGGGTTGTTAAATCCATTAGCCATTACATGTGGGCATCTTATGTGAGTGGGGGGTGGGTGGGGAGAAAGACAGGACTCTTTGTCTTGTCATTTCTATCCTGGATCTTTTCCAGGTAAGAGTCGCAGGTGACATAGCATGGTTTTAGGAAGAGGGAGGGGCCAGGAAAGAATCAGCTTTTACTCTTTACCTCTGGGCTTGTGATGCTCCAACTCAGTTATTCAAATTCTGTTCTGATTAAAGTGCCTGAATGAAGGCCTCATCAGTGAGGCTAGGTGGACACAGGTGGACTCAGGTGGAAGAGAATTCACATGAGGCCCAGGAGATACAAGAGGAGGGAGGCCCACACACAGTCCCTTTTGGTGCATGCCCGGGTGTGCCTACTCCCTGTTGCCCTGGGTTGGTGAAATTCAACATTGACATCTGCAAAGCACTCTGACTTGCCTTGGCCTGAGTTGGTTTTCATGCTCTGGGGGAGTGATTTTTAAGAGCCTTGTGTCAAGGACCACATGCAAAGTGAAGGAAGTAAGGAAGATCTCTGGAGATAATGACACTCTGGGCCTCAGCTTCTTTGTCTGCCTCTCTAGAGGGGTTTGACAAATGCTTGCTGAATAGATTTGAATTGAAGGTTCTTTCTTGGATTTTTTGCTCCTCTATGTGCTCTCATCTCCTAGGATGCCTCATCACTAGTTGCATGTTCCCTGCCCCAGGCACATTAGGCCCACGTTTCTTCTGGGAAGGGAGAGCTAGAGAGCCAGAGGAAGAATGTGGGGAATTGGACAGGCCTCAGGAAACTCTAAGCAGGCCTGTTTGGCCAGCACAGTGAATGGTCATTGAGTTAGGTAACTGGTGGTCACATAGCTAAGACCATTTTAAGAACTGAAGTGAAAAAGAATGTGAGTATAAAAATGCTATTTTAAGAATCTCTCTCTCTGACTCTCTCTCTCTCTGTATCTCTCTTTCTCTCCCTACTCTCCTTCTCTCCCTCCCTCTCCTTTTCTCCCTCTCCTCTTCCTATCTCCCTCTCTTTTCCCTCTCCTTCCCCCCCCCCCCACCATCTCTGTCTCTGTCATTCTATCTAGACTTGTCCTGTCAGGTCACCAAAGATAGACCCAGGAGCCATGGATGGAAGGTGCAGAGGTAGATTTAGGCTTGAATAAGAAGGTCTTCCTAACAATGAGGCCTCTCCCAAAGTGGAAAGGGCTGCCTTGGGAGACAGTGGCATCCCCATCCTTGGAGAGGCTTCAAGCAATGGTCAGATGAGCACTTGTTGGAGATGTCAAAGAGGGAATTTCTGCTCAAATACAGGCTGCACTCAATGACTACTGGAGTCTCTTCCAACATGGAGCACGTAGAATTTGTGAATGGTGAAACGGGAGTCAATTACTAGGAACAAGGACAATAAAGTTGGAGAATGGTGAGGGGGACAATGAGATGAGACTACAAGCTCTTGGAGGGGAGCAAAGATGTCTTAAAGAGTGATAGGATTTTAGAGCTTCCAGATCATCTAGTCCTAGCTCCTTCATTCCACAGGTGAGGAAATTGAGTCTCAGACTCATTGATTTGTCCCAGTGATTTTTTTCAATGGGGAAATCTCTTCTACCAATGCAAATTGACATCTGTTCCATAATTTTATAGAGTTAGCAGTGTCTAGCCCATAGTAGGTGCTTATTAAATGTTTATTTATTGATTGATTGATTGAAATGACTTGCATAGGACCTGACCCCAAGTCTTTCTGACTCGAGCATGGTCTCTAACA
The DNA here is from genome assembly GCF_900497805.2 of Vombatus ursinus. NCBI lineage: Eukaryota > Metazoa > Chordata > Mammalia > Diprotodontia > Vombatidae > Vombatus > Vombatus ursinus. The sequence goes on along the minus strand of NW_020954625.1, from coordinate 15,875,292 downwards.
CTGTGTCACTTATGAGGTTATTACAGATTAATTACTAAATATTTATAGAATGACTCCAGTCTATTCTTCCGGGCTCCTCATTCCACCCCCTCTCATAGCGGTTTTCCTGAAGAAGCCTGGAAGCTGCTTCCCTCCCCCCTGGGTTTAGAACCATTCTTTCCCCACTTCTGTTCTGCTAGGGCATGAACAAAGCAGACAATGTTTTTCATCACAGAGTCCTGCAACAGTCCCAGATGTTGTTTAGCCAAAATATGGGAAGAGATGAATTAATTGTGATGGAATTGACCTGGTGAGTGCCAGAGAATATTTGGACTCTGTGGACATGAACAGATGGTAGGGAGAGTGGGGAGGTGGTGGGGCTTGGAGGAGGGGAGGATTTCCCCTCCCAAGACTGGGAGAAATCAAACATGGTCCTTGCTATAGCAGTTGCCTAGGAGTAGGTTTGTGTCTTTATATGATATCCTGAGTACCTGTCTCACAGTAGGTGCTTAGTAAGTGCTTATAGTTTGATTGACTGGGACTTCTCTTCCAAAACAGACCTAAAGGTTGGTAAATTGAGAAACCTTTGTAAGTTACTCTGGTGAATCATTAGCCATGTCTATGATGTGGGAAAAATTTTTCCAAAACAAAGAATGCAAAGAAACTTCATAGATCTAGGACTAGAAGGGACTTTGGAGACTACTGAATTCAACCTCCTCATTTGTAAGATGAGGAAACTGAGGCACAGTGAGGTTAAGTGACTTACCCAGAATCACACAACTAGCAGATTTTGACTCCAAAATCCAGTGTTCTATATACTATCCCACACTGTCTCATCAAAGACAAAAATGGAGGTGTGCAAACACATTAAGAAGTTCTGAGACATGGGAGAGATGTTTAGAGGTCATTTAGGAAGAGGAAGTGAATATTTACTGAAGGAACTGGGGATGGAGAGCCTGAAGGAGAGAAGAATCAAGGGAGGTACTAGAGCTGTTAGGCATTTATAGGACTGTCATGTGGGGGGCAGGATTGGACTGTTAACATTTGACCGCAGAGGGTCAAATTAGGAGCCAAGGGTAGGAACAGAGAAGAATTGAATTTAGGCTTAATGCAAGGTTCTTCTCCCTAAAAATTTACCCTGTCCCAAAGTGGAATAAGCTACTTGGAGAGGTGGTGGATTCATCCTCATTATAGCAAACATGGGAATTATTTTTCAGATATGGGTTGGCTTTGATGACCATTACGATCCCTTTCCAATTCTGAAATCCTACAGTTAGAGGACCTGGCACTAACACTTACCACTTGCAAGGACAAACCACTTTACTTTTCTGAACCTCAGTTTCCTTTTCTGGAAAATTGTGCATGGGAGGTTTTGGCAAAATGGATGACATCTAAGGACCTACCCATCCCCAAATGCTTGGATCTTTATCCATCTCTCTGCATTTAGATAATCAAATATAACTGAGAATTTGTTTTCAAACAGAATATTCCACCTTCTGCTCTTATAACCCAACCCGATGTCTCACAAGGCCCACTAGGAGGAAATTTTTCCATGTACCCAATTTAAATTCCTCACACTTGCTATCAACCATCACCTCTGGTTCTGTGATTAGCTGAGAAGAAAGATGACTGGATCTGGGAGTGAGAAAGACTGACTTCGAATCCTCTCTCTGCTACCTGTGTGACCCTGGACAAGTCACTTCTCTCTGACTCTCAGCTTCTTCATCTGGTTGGACTTGATGGTTCACAGGAAGTCAGCACCCAAAAACTTTACTTCCATGTCTGGTTGCAGAGAAAATCTGATGCTTGGTGCCATGGACTCCAGAAATGGGGGAGAATACTGTTACGGTCACCTGATGCCCTATCCCAGGATTTCTCTGTCTCCCCACCAAAGCACTAGAAACATCTGTGGAATCCATGATTCAGATATGACCTATAAGAGAATCTGATCTCCACAGCTTCCATCCCCGTGGTCCCTCTTCTTTTGTTTTTGCATGGGAAATGGTGAACAGCAGGAAACCAGACACCACATTGCCTTCATGTGCTGAATCTGAGATCAGGTTTAAATGCACAGCTAGGGCTCAGTGCCTCTGCACTGCCCACCATCACCGTCCCTATATAAGTCACTAATGTCTTTCTCACCTAGACTCATTCCATTTCCCTCTGCAATCTAGAGGCGGTGTGGTATAATGATGATCATTGGACTTGGGGTCAGAAGCTCTGTGACCCTAGGTGGGTTGCTTCATACCCCTGAGCCTCAGTTTCCTCATTTGTAATCTAGCCCAAGCCAGGGGTGGGGGTAATTCTACCTGTAGTACAGAGATTCTTAATCCGGGGTTCGTGGATACCTAAGGGGTCCATGAATTTTAATGGGAAAATAATTACATTCTTATTTTCACTCACTTCTAACTGAAATTGATCATTTCCTTCAATTATTTAACATGATTCTGAGAAAGGTCCATGGGTTTCACAAGACTGCCAGACACAAGCATGACACTAAGGGCAAGAATCTCTGCTTGATCATCGATCTCAGAAGATGGCTTTGCCAATTCAATGAGATTTTACATATAGAGTGCTTCACAATTTTTTAAGTCTTATACCCAGTCCCATCCAGAATCACAAAATGCCGGTATTGGAAGGGACCTCAGTAGGCATCTAGTCCAACCTCAAACCACAAAAAAATCTCCACTACTACAATGCCAACAAATGGCCATCCTCCCTTTGAGTGAAGCCATCCAGGAAAGCAAACCCTCTTAAGATAGCCTCTTCCATTCTGGGAGAGCTCAAATTACTAGGAGATTTCTCTTGATATGAAGCCTAAATTTTCCTCTTTGCAAGACTTCCTCCCATTTCTCCTGGTTCATTCCTTTGGGGATAATTGAATCTGAAAAGCATTAATTAAGCACCCTCAATGTTCAAGGCCCTATACTAGGTGCTGAAGAGATAAAGTGGAAACAACAGCTTGAAGATTCTTCAAAATGTAACTGATGGAAAAGGAAGGAGCTGCAAAGAAGGAAGGATTCAAAGGAGCTATTTTAATCTGAAGATCATAGATTTAGTGCTGGGAGGAACATCAGAGGGCATTGATTCTAATTGTCTCATTGACAGATGAGGAAACTGAGGCTCAAAGAAGGAAAGTAATTTGCCCAAGGTCACACTCTTCTACTATACCATAAGGCCTTCTTGTCCCACAATCAAGGCCAACACTTTCTTATTTGTCATGGGAATATTTCCAAAAAGCAAGGGATAACTGATGCACTGCCCACGTTCTCAGCTGGTACCCACACAATGTCAAAGGAGTGAGAAGATGGTTCCAAACCAATAAATAGACCTCTTGCAGAGGATTTATGGCAGTACATGGCAAGCAATGATATGAGAGAGGCAGGCCTGAAAGGCTTTCAAGCACCATCTTTGAAGAGAGTATCCATGTGGATAAGATCACAGATTCACTGAAGTATTAGCACATTTGTTTCTTAATGAGTGACACATAGTAGATGGCAATAATGTAAGGTGCTCTGTGGGTGTCTCGATAAACTCAAATACTAAGAGAGCTTGGGGAAGGGAAGGAAAGGATAGCTTCCATATGGGATCCAATTAACTTTTGTTTCCCCAAATGTAGAATCAGTTGTTCTTGAAATTGGCGAGTGGAAGAGATGCTATTGTTCAGTGTCATTTCACAGCATGGTCCATCTGGCCCAATTGCTCTGTGCCCATGCAAAGCATTTGTTCTGATGCTATGGGTGATGTGTCTGTCAAAGACCAAGCTCAAAAGTCAATCATGAGTTCATGGAAACTGACTCAAACTGAAATGGGGAAACTCTACTTAGAATAAAAATAAAATAAGTGGGAGTAATTGGGAAACAATTTGGTACTTAGGCACTCCTGAGAATGATGAAAGATGGAACTGCTTTAATGAAGGACTTATCAATCAGTCTTTTAATTAGCCAGAACAGTGGTGGGATGCAGGAGAAGGGTACTTGATTGGGGACTTGAAAACCTGTATTTGGTTGTAAAATCTAGACTTCACCTCTGAGCACATTTTCATTTCCATTCCCCATTTTTAAAATGGGAATTACTACCTGAACCTGAATCTTTCTTTTAAAAAAAAACAACTAACATTATAGTCATTTTTTGATGCAGCTATACCCCCCCATCACATTTTGAGCCATTCCTTGTATCAAAGAAACCAGTTAAACAAAGTCAAACAATACAATGATTGCATCTGATAACATATGCATGCAACATTCTGCAACCATGGGGTCTCCACATAGTAAAGAAAAAGTGGAAAGTGTGTATATCCACCTATTCTTAGATAATTCTAGGTATTTTACTGAAAGAGAACAAATCATAGAGGAGATGCCCATTCATCCATTCATTCTTCATTTCCCAAATATCTATGTCTGCTATGCTTAATGGTCTTGGAGACTCAAAGATTTAGATAAGATATGGATCCTACAAGCAGGGGCTTTACAGTCTAATGGGGGAGTAGGTAGAAGTGCATGGATATGATTAGTCCTGTGAATGGTGCAAACTTCTCTTGGGGTTAAGAGAAGGTGGAGATCATTTCCAGGGGAAAGAAATAAGGGAAAGCTTCATGGAATAGGTGATAGTTGAGTTGGGAACCTTGAAAGCTGGGGAGGATTTTGACATGTAGGGATGAGAAGAAGGGTCTTCTAAGCAAGAAGAGATGCATGAGTAAAGACCTACAACCAGAATCATAGAATCTCAATGTCACTGATCTGGGGTTTGGACAGGGAAGGGATATTTGAGGTCATCTAGTCCAATTACTTCATTTTACCATTGAGGAAACAGTTCTGGGGAGGTTAAGTGACTTTCCCACGGTTACATAGGCATTTCCACAACATTTCTACTGCTGCCAGGCTTCCTAGGAAGCCCTGGTTATGTTTGAGGAATGACAAATAATCCAGTTAAGTATAAACAATCAATAAAGAAAGGTGGGGAGAGGGCAGTGAAAGATAAGGAGACAAGTAGGTAGGTTAAGCTCAGATTGTGGAGGGCCTCAGATTTCAGGCCAAGCTTGAAGTTCCTCCAATAGGCAATTTTGGCGTTTTTTAAAACAGGGGTACTTAATCCGAGTTGTCTCTTAGGCAGATTAATCTAGTGGGAGTTTATAGAATGGACTGGAGAAAGGAGAGACTAATTAGGGAAACCAGTTGGTTATTGAAAGCATCCAGCTAAAGGCCTGAAATTGGATGGTGAGAACGGAAATGAAAAAGAAGGGATGGCTATGAGAGAGAGTGCAAAGATGGGATCTAAACCTCAAAGAAGGCATGGTAGCTTATCTCAAGTGTTTTAAAACTTGTTCTATGAAAGAGGAGTTAGGCTTCTTCTGCTTAGCCTTGGTGGTCACGACTAGGACACTGGGTGTCCTCCAAGGCTCTATCCCAGGCCTTCCTCTTTCCTCTCCGTATTCTCTCAATTGGTGACCATTGTTGTTGTTGTTCTTTTTTCATTCTTGAAGAGGACCAATGGCATCATGAGGGTGATGTCTTGACTTGCTCCTGAACTGGATTTAAGTGAGGTCCTCATCAGTTCTAATGGGTTCCAATGAAAATTATCCCATCTCTCTTTATCCAGCCCTCATCTCTCTCTCCTGAGCTCTAGTCCCACAGCACCAACTGCCTCTTGGACATCTAAAGTGGATGTCCCAGAGGCATCTCAAACTTTGCTTATCTAAACAAAACTCATTACCTTTCTAACCCAAACTGGATTCTCTCATCAAGGGCCTGAAGAGGAGCAAAGGAAGAATCTTAAGGAATGGGGGAGGCAGAGCTTCCAGCAAAGGAGAAAAAGAAAGGACATCAAAGGAAGAGGAGGAGAAGCCAATGAGCACAAGGTCATGGAAGGCAGGTGAAAAGGGAGGTACAAGGAGGAGGGTGTGGTCAATAATTACAAATGCTGCAAAGTTCAAGGAAAGTCAGAATGGAGACAACACCATTGGATAAGGAGGTCAGTGGGGACAGTAGAAAGAATGGCTTCCTGCAGAGGGTGAGGGATGGAAACAAAATTGCATGAAGCCCAGTTGAGCTCCTAGAGGGCAGGATCTGTTTTTGTGCCTATCACTTAGAACCAGGCCTGGCCCAATTGGAGGCACTTAATTCATTTTTGTTAAATTGGACCGAATTGAGTAAGTGAGTAGTGAGTAGTCAGGAAATAAAGGCAGATACAAACTGTTCTTTCGGGAAGTTTGGAAAGTGAAAAGAAGGAGAGAAATGAGGTTTCAAGAACCTGGCAGGGTTAAGGGAAGGTGGTTTTTTTTTTGTTTGTTTTGTTTTGTGGATGGGAAACCGTGTATGTTGGCAAAGGGGAAAAGGTCAATAGGGGAGAAACTGAGGTTATAAGAAAGGGCATAACTGGTGAAAGAAGGCACTAGAAATGGCATTAAATACTGCATGCTCTAGGTCACAAGTGGGGGTATTAAACTTGGAAAGAAGAATGGCTAGTCTTCCTATGAGATAGAAGGAAAACAGGAAAAGCTGGCTTAATATACAAGTAATTTCAAGAGGAGGAGAAGGAAATGTGAGGGATCTGCCATTGGTTGGCATCAGTCTTGTAAGATGAGGAGGCTAGGCCATCTTCTGAGAATAACAAGGAGGAGAAGGAGTTGGGAGCTCAGGACAGGGAGGTGACATGAGATAATACTAATTCATGTTTCTACAGCCCTTGAAAGTTTGCAAAGTAATTCCCTTCCATCATTGCACTTGAGCTTTACCCAGACCAGTGAGGTACAGACTCTTAGGATGCTATTTTACAAAGGAGGAAAACAGGTTCAGAAAGGTCATATGACTCGCCCAGAATCATACATCAAGAAAGAATCAAAGGTAAGATTAAACCCAGGTTTATCCTAACTTAAAGGCCAGCACTCTATCCACTATACTCCCTCTCTGTGACATGATAGAAATTATTTTCAGGCAGCTTTGAGGATATGACTGATGTGAGTCAAACACTTTGTGGTTGGATGAATTGGGATGGTGCCATGATTTTCCTCAGCTGTGGTCTGAGGGAGGCGAGGAGCGAGTGGATAGTGGAGGGTGCCCAGGTGTGAGTAATTACCACAAACCAACCCTTCACTTATGCATGGTTGGTGAGAACTGTCTGCTATTATTACTGTAGATAGAAAATATTTTCCTAGGGGGAACTTGGATATTAGAAAGGGCTATGCTATTCCCAGCTGTGTGTGGAATTGGGGGCAGGTGGGAGGGGTGAGGTGAGGATGGTGGGGAAAAAGGGAGGGAGATGGATGGATGCCAAAGAGATATGATATTATGAGCCCAGTGGCATCTGAGGGATAGTCTCAGAGATATGTAAGGAACTAGGTGAAGCTGGTTATCTAAGGTGCTGTCATAGAGGTCAAAAGATTCTGAGGGATCCCAGGATTGTAGATTTAAGGTTGGAAACATCTTTTGAAATCATCTTGTTCAACCCTGTCATTTTACAGATAAGGAAACAGAGGCTAGGGGAGGGTAAGTGAATTGCTCAAATCATGAAAGTGGTATCAGAAGGTCAGTATTTGAATTCTGGTCTTATAATATGAAATGCAATATTTTCTGCCCTGCATTGAACTGCCTCAGAAGTGGTGACCAGTCCAAGGCCCCACAGCCAGTAAGTGGTAGTGCTGGAATTCAAACCAGGGCTTTTGACTCTAATGTTCTTTCCCTTCCCACTCATTTCCCCAAACCCGTAGTCCTAGAGTTGTGGCCCCAGGGATGCTGAACAATTTGGACCATTTGGGTTTCTATTTACTATAGTTCTATTTGCTACGTGGTATGTCATTCACCCAGGGAAAGGGATTCTCTGCAGACCCTCAAATTCAATTCACCTCTGTTAATCCAAGCAGTGATCTATACACCATTGACCACGCCCTCCCCAACAAGTACACACAGATACCCCCTCATCTATGCTGACCATCGTTCAGGCCCCCAGTCAGCTCATAGCCCCTTCTCCCCCCAATCTTTGCCTATGGCAGATAGGTGGCACAGTGCTGGGCCTGGAATTAGAAAGACTGAGTCGCACTTACTAGCTCTGTGATCCTGGGCAAGACACTTAATCTCTGTTTACCTCAGTTTCTTCAATTGTAAAATGAGGATTATAATAGCACCTATTTTGCAGGTTGTTGTGAGGATCAAATTAAATAATATTTGTAAAGCTCTTAGCACAGTGATTAGCACATAGTAGATACCTGATAAGTGTTTATTTTCCTCCCTCTCTCCCTTCCTTCCTTCCTTCCTTCCTTCCTTCCTTCCTTCCTTCCTTCCTTTCTTCCCTCTCTCCCTTCCTTCTTTCCCAATCAAACAATGCTGGAAATCTGCAAATCATAAGACAGCACAATCTCTGAAGAATCCAAATGGTGACCCGAAGAGCTATGGAGAGATGCATGGTTGCTATCAGTGGGTTACAGCACATTAACAATGAAGAAATATGTAGGATAAATGACATAGAAGATCACTGAGAAATGAACAACTAGAAAAGAAGGTGAGGATTCAGAGAAATCTGGGAAGACATGAACTGATACAGAGTGAAATGGGCAGAATCATGTAGAATTGTAATGGAAAAGGAGTTTGAAAGGAGTTCAAGAATCTGCTCAATGCAATGTCCAAACGTGACTCTGAAAGGCCAAGGATGAATCCAGCTTCCCGCCTCACAAGGGAGGTGCACAATGAGGCAGATATTTTCAGACTCGGCCATTGCTTGAATTTGTTTTGTTTGACTGCCCTTATTTATTACAAGAGATGGCCTTTTGGAGGGGGGCAGCTAGTGATGGTGATGACAAAAAAGAGAAAAGCACTGAAACACTTAGAAATGCACAGATTAGAGCAGAAGTCTACAAAGACAGTTACAAGAAGGACCGTTTTGGAAATTTCTCATATACAGAAAAATTAAATCGTTCACAATAGAGATTTGTGGTTTCAAATATAGTTATTTTTTCTGTCAAGTTTTGTATATGGAAATGATCATATTTGTGGATATTTTCAAGTTCATAACAATACAAATGTTTTTCAAGAAGAAAAAAAGGGGATGCTGGCCACATGATAAGATTGAGTGGTAACCGATGAATGAACAACACCTGTGCTTCATTGGTATTCTCGCCATGTCAAGAGGACACAAGGAATACCTTGAGCTCATTGGATGGACTCCGGATGAAGATTTGTGGGCAAAAGTCATACAGAATGGGTAGGAATGGATGGGCTGCTACCTGCATAAATGGAGGGAGTTTCCTCATGCATAAGATCCCAGAACTATGGAAGTCTCTTAGAACATGAACACCTGCCTTCAGGAATTGAAATCTCCCTTCCTGGAAGACTGAAAACTTCCTCCCCTCCCCTCCAACTTTATTCTTTCACAGTGGTCTCATATCATCTCCTTTTGTGCCTATTGCCCTAGAGAGTGCTTAATGACTTTCAAAGTCATTTGAAATGAATGTATGCTTGGAGTCAACTCTCCTTAGTGGGACTGAAAGGGCCAAAGTGGGGTTTTCAGCCAGAAAACAGAAGCACCACCTGTGCATATGATTGTTAAGATTAATTTCGTCTGGTCCTGTGATTTCAGGGGTGCAGGACATTCCTATGTGTGGAAACTCTCCTCACTGGGGTAAAGCAATAAATCATCTGGAACATGGAATCTTATAACTGATAGTGGCTATTGAGAAGTTTAAGTGACCTGCCCAGAGTCATGCCTGGTATTTGTTAAAGGCAAAGTTTGAACCCAGGTGTTCCTTTCTCTATCCGTTGCATCACACTGACTGTCATGAAAATTACCTACCAATGATGGGTAGTGCCTCTGCTAAGGTCTTCCCCTAATGTCAATGGAGATAATCTCAGGTTCTCAAAGGCCATTGTAGCTCTGCCACTTTTTTTTTTCTCTGACTATGCATTGTCTTTGGCCCAATGAGTTACTCCATCTTTCATAGGCACAAGCTGGACTGGTCTACCTACAGCTCCCAAGGAATCTCAGCATCCCAGAGCCAGGCTCCATTGTTTGAAGGAAGGAATTTTTGAGTTCCTGGATTGGAATTGACTAGAACTGCTCTGGAAACATGAACAAATGTTTCGAATATGGAATGTTGGCTATTCAGAAAATTCAAATTATGGAATGATGAGCAACCCCAGGACTTTGATCCTGCCAAATAAAGCTGTGGAAGTCACAGAGAGCATTCTGAATGTCAGAAGGGTGCCAATCCAGTAAACTACCCGAGTAATTTTTCTAAAATGTAGATCAGGCAATGGCTGTGTCATCCTTCTGTCTCTCTCCCACTATTTCCTCCAATTCAATAAAATGTAGTGGATCGCTATCACTTCCTGGATAGCTATAAAGTCTGCTTTTTTGCATTTAAAGCAATCAAATTGGCCCCTTCCTCCCATTCCACAAGGTTTCTCATCCTTTGCTCTCCTGTACCGCACTCTACGATCCAGCTGTTTGGGCCTTCTTGCTGCCCCTCTCTCAGGATGCGCCTTCTCCCAGCTCCAAACCTTTGCTCTGACTGTCCCCCATGTTGGGAACACCTTTCCTCCTCACCTAACTTCTTACCTAGTTTCTTAGCCTCCCTGGCTTCCTTTAAGCCCCAACCCAAATCTCATCTGCAGGCTTTCTTAGTCTACTCCTGCCTTCCTCTGAGATCACTCCCAATTTATCTTGTATACAACTTGTTTGGGACATGGTTGTTTTTAAGTTGTCACTCTATTAGACCAAGATCTTCAAGAGCAGGGACTGGGGTTCACTTTCCTTTTACATTGTATCCCCAGCGCTGAACACAGCACCTGCCAATAGTAAGGGTTTAACAAAGATTTATTACTGATTGTTTACTTATTACACCTATTATATTCTTTGGAGGTGAAACAACATACAGAGAAGACAATACAAAATTGCCACAAAGTAAGTATTTTAAGCGGAGAGAGCACTGGTGCCGGAGGAATGAAGAAAGCCCATGCATAGGATAGAACCTGTGACCTGGGTCTCAAAAGGAAATTAGAGATTCTCAGAGCTGGAGGAGCGGAGGGAGGGCACTCCAGGCATAGGGTGCATCCTGTTCAAAGGCATAGGGTCTGGGGGGTTGAGTCTCTTTTGTGAGAAACTTCAAGTCACACAATTTGGTTGTAACAGAGTCTAGGAAGGGGGAAAGTGACCTATAAGTATGTGGAGGTAGACTGGACCCAGAGAAGAGCTTTATGTTCCAAACAGCCTCAGTTTCTTCATCTGTAAAATAGGAATGATAACACGCAGTTCACAAGTTTGTTGTAAGAATAAGGCATTTTGTAAACCTGAAGTGCTCAATAAATGTTAGCTATTATTATTGTTATTTTCTGTCTCCTCCTTTCTACCCATCCATGTCCTACAAGGCCCTCTCCTACCTTCTGCGAGGTCCAGGTGCTTTTGAACTGGAAGGGGCCTTCCTGACAACCTAATTCAACCCTCTTCCTGATGTTACAGATCAAGAAACTGATGCTCAGAAAAATGAAATGTCTTGGTCCACAGCACACATTGCTAAGAGGTAGAGCCCAGATTGGGACCTGAGTTTTCTGACTTAAAACTCAGTGCTGTTCTCATGATATTGCTGCCTTTCCCCCACCAAAACATGCGTGTGATCACCTTATAAATAGCGGCCAGTTGTGAGAATCTAGAGTTCAAATATTCTTAGATAGGACTCAACTTAGTGCCTTGTGGGTGGATAGAGCTACCTCGAGTCAGGAAGACTCATCTTCCTGAGTTCAAAATCCGGCCTCAGACACTTTGTAGCTGTGTGATTTTGGGCAAGTCACTTAACCCTGTTGCCTCAGTTTCCTCTGAGCTGGAATGAGTTGGAGAAGGAAATGGCAAACCACTCCAATATTCTTTCCACAAAAATCCCCAAAATAATTGGATATGACTGAAACATGACTCAGCAATGACTGATTAACTCAATCTAGTGCCCAAATTGAGGGTCCCTTTCCATAACTGGCACATGTGCCTTACACAACCTCTTGGATATATCTTATCTTAGAGGCGGCTGCTGGGAATGTCTTCAAGAAGAGGCTGGAGGTCCACTTGGTGGGATGCCACAGAAGGTTTTCTGTCCACGTTCTGCTTGGGCAGCATGGCCACTGAGACCCCGTCTAATACAGAGATTCTGAGTAATGAGGAAGGGTATTTTCATGTTCAGTCTCATTTGCCATATTACACATTAAGCTCAATTGGGAAAGATGAGGCCATCTGTCCAGATTCAGTCATGCCTGCCCAGATCCAAAAAGGAGCCACTGCCAAGGCCAATGTCTGAAATGTTCTCAGGGGTGATATGGATCTGGGGCTGAGGGGAGGGCAGGATCCAGGCTGTGTGCAAATGAGTGTGAGAGTACACACTCACAAAGCAGTGAATGAAATCTACTTTCAGAGGGTGCCTTAGTACTTGGCAGAAGACGGGCTGCCAGGCAGTGAGGTGGGGAGTTTAAGGTTCATACCTTAGCAAACTACTTGCCTGGCACATAATAGGTACTGAATAAATGTTCATTCGTTCGTTCATTCATTCATTCATCCCCTATTCATTCATTCACTATATTTCCTGCTAGTCAGGCATGAGAACTGGAAGCCAAGCACACATTCTGGTCTTTTTTCAAGTGTTTATCTTCTGCCTCACTGGTTAAACTGTAAATACATCTTGAGGACAGGGATTTCATATTCAATTTCTTTGGTATGACTAGAAGGAGATACAGGGAAGGAGGTGTGAATGAATGAATGAGTAAATGAATAAGAAAAAAACCACTCCTCAGATTGGTTTTAAAATTCCTTTTAACCTGCACTCACTTAGGTTTCCAGCCTCATTTGACATTATCCTCCCTTGCGTACTCTGTGATTCCACAGAACTGGCCGCCTGCCTTTTCCTGACACATCAGCTGTGTCCCATGCCTGGAATGCACTTCCTTCTTACCTCCTCCTAGAAACCCTCCCTTTAAGATGCCTCTCAAGCACCATCTTCTTCACTAAACCCATGCTGTTCCCAGCCCTCAACTGCTATTCACACCTTCCCCCCCAACTCCCTTGTATTTACAGAATCACAAAACCATACATTTAGAGCTGGAAGTGTCCTTAGAGGTTACTAAGACCAACCTCTTCACTTTACAAATGAAGAAACTGAGGGCGAAGGAGGTTAACTGATCTGCCCAGAGTCGCGCAGCTAGTTAGGATTTCAGTTAGTGATTATGGCAGGATTTGAACTCTGGTCTTCCTGACTCCACATCCACAGCTCTATCCAAAGCACTGCCTTACATTTATTCTATTAATCCTCATATGACTCTGTTGTCTCCCTTGTTAGGATGTAAACTCTTTGAAAGCAGAGATTGTTTATTCTTTGATTTTATATCCCCAGTGCCTTATACGGTGCTTGGAACACAGTAGGTGCTTAATAGATGATTGAGTTGGTATGCTCCATGGGAAGGTGTGGCGTCATGGAAATTGTGTGAGATCTGTAGCCATAGAAGCTGGACATGACTCCTGGAGCTGCTGTTACTACCATGTGATGCCTTAGTCAAGTCACTGGACTTCTCAGTGTCTCAGTTTCCTCAGCTGTCAAACAAAGAAGGGGTCAATAATCTCTAATGTTCTTTCCAGTTCTTATAAGCCTATTATCATATAGTGTTACCTATAATGGGAACTTGTAATTCAAAGTAACAAACATTTATCCCGCACCTACTGTGTGCATATCACTGTGTAAGATGCTAGAGGAGTATGAGGCAGCCTGTTTTAATGAAAAGAACACAGGATTTAGAGTCCAAAGACCTGAGTTTGATTCCTGGATGTCCTATTGACTTCCTAGGTGGCACTGGATAAGTCCCGTCTCCTCTTATGACGTCAGTTTCCATCTCTGAAAAATAAAGTTTGTACATATTTGTTTGCAGGTTGTTTTCCATGTTAGATTGTGAGTTCTTGGAGAGCAGGGATGGTATTTTGCCTTTCTTTGTAGCCCCAGAGCTTAGCATAGTGCCTGGCACACAGTAATAACTAAAAATGTTTATTGACTATTGACTAACTGATCTCTGACTCTTTCCAGCTTGAATCCTATGACAAAACACAGTTTCTTTCCTCAGAGAACTTACAATCTCCATGTAATCAAGGAAATAATAACTCATTTCTGGTGTGCTTTAAGTTTTACAAAGTTCTCTCCTGTGATGTGGTTAGTGCAAGTGTTAATATCATTCCCATTTTATAGATGATAAATTAAGTCTCAAGGAACTGTAATGGCTTCTCCATGATTTTGTATCTCAGTGTCAGAGCTGATATTCAAATCCAGGTTTCTTGCCTCCCAAACCAGTGTTCTTTCCACTCTAACGACTCTTGCTGGGTGCTTTGGAGGGGAGTAGTTTGACTGTTGACATAATGTTTGTGCATTGGGATAATACTGTGTGTTGTCTTTGTGGACATAACAATTGTATGCCTGTGAGTAGAGCATGTTAATGTGTGGCCTGGACAGAGCTAGCAAATGTTTTCCTCTGTAAGAGCAGCATGGCACAGGACTGCTGGAGGAAGACAGTGAATTGAAAAAAACTTGATTCAAGATGGTTTCCAAGTTTCAAGATGGCAGACATCTGTTAGGGCCTAGTGTGGTGACAAGATGAGAGCATGCCTAACTCAGACTGGAAAGCTAACCAGTTATATAAAGGTATGTATTGAAAAGGATTTCAAGCTCTGCACTTGGATCTTGGTAAATTCTTTTTTCCTTAAATTTTTCTAAAATTGTATGTATTGTGTGTACTTATACCTTCTCTACTAGACAGTCAACTACTCTGAAACCTTGCTTCTGGATTGAATGTATTAAGGGCAAATTTGTTGACCAGGGGTGAGAGTGGTGATTTATAGATGAAACACAAATATCTCTAAAAGAGATATTTTATGAATAGGGAAACTGAGGTCCCAAGAAGGAAGTAGACTTACTAATGTCATGCAGGAATTAAGTAGCAAAGCTGTTATTCAAACCAGTCATACAATCATAGGGTTAGAGCTGGAAAGGTCCTCAGAGGCCATTGAGACCAACCCCTTCATTTTACAAATGAAGAAACTGAGGCACAGGGAGTTTATTTTTTTATTTTAAACTTAAATACATAATAAGAAAACAAAAAGAAACATATTATAAACTTAAACACTAAAGCTTAAACACAAAATAAGAAAAGGGGAAAAAAAGGCATTGCCATGTGCACAGGGAGTTTAAGTGACTTACCTGGGTCACTCAGATATCTATGGCAGGATTTGAATTCAGATTTCTAATCCACTCCCCTATGGCGCCAGTCACCAGTCCTGTAACTTTACAGACCAAAGAGCCCCTCCCTGGTCATCATTCCTCTATGTGTGTTTTCTTTCCCATTAAAATATAAGCATCTTGAGGTAGGGACTGTTTGCTTTAGATTTGTATCCCCAGTGCTTAACGCAGAGCTTGGTGCATAGTGTTTAATTAGTAATTTCATTCCTCCATTCCCGATTCCAGGTCCAGTGCCCTTATCCACCATACCTGTGGTTCTAAAACTTTTTTGTCTCAAACCCCTTTCTTTTCTTAAATTATTGAGTACGACCCTCCTCAAGAGCCTTTATGTGGGTTTTTCCTATAGATATTTACTCTATTAAATATTAAAATGTTTTAGTATTGTGAAAAGTTTTGATCCCTAAGTGTCCCTGAACCACACTTTGAGAACCAATATACTAGAGCATAGTGGTCTGCTTTGCTCTGTTAATTAAAGCAGCCTGCCTCTTTAACTCTTCCAATACCTCAGACAGTGTTGTATATACCATAGGTGGGGCAGCTAGGTGGCTCCATAGTGCCCAGAGTGCTGGACCTGAGTTCAAATCGGGCCTCGAACACTTACTAGCTGTGTGATCCTGAGTAAGTCACTTCACCCTGTTTGCCTCAGTTTCCTCATCTGTAAAATGAACTTGAGAAGAAAATGGCAAACCATTCCAGTAGCTTTGCCAAGAAAACCCCAAATGAGGTCATGAAAAGTTGGAGACAACTGAAATGACTGAACAACAAAATACCATAGGTACTTGATAAATGTTTGTTGAATTATGAGCTCCCAATAAAGGCAAGGTTTCACAATATAACTATAATCATGGACTTGGAACTGGAAATGACCTTAGGGGTCACTGACTCCAAACATCCCATTTGACAGACGAGAAAAATGAGAAGGGAAGAGCTCCAGTGACTTGCCCAAGGTCACACAGGTAGTGTCTAAGTAGTGGCATCAGGATTTAAACCCAGTTCCTAGGAATCCGAATCCAGGATACTTTCCATTATACCAGACTGCCTATCTGGGGCTTTCTGTGTGGCATATCAAAAATGATGCCATGATATGAATTTAAATAGCATACTGGTTAATTCTCCAGTAAAATACTAGAAAAATGCCTATCAATGCTAACAAAAAAAATCTCTAGCTAATGGGAAACCTATAAACCAGCCTCTTAAATGGTGACATCATATGCACATCTTCCTGTGGAGGGCTATCTTCTCTGCCATCCCTATCATCCTGAGAGGAGGGCTGAAAGAGCTGATACTGCTACAGTGCTTTAAGAAAGTTTGAAAACATTTATATGCACATATATATACATATATATAATATATTCATTTTCTCATTTGATCCTCATAAAACCCCACATACTAGGTGCTATTATTGTCCCCATCTGAGAGATAAGGAAACTGAGGCATAGAGAGGTTAAGTGACTTGGATAGGGTCACACAGCTAGTAGATGTGTGAGACACTATTTGAATCCAGGTCTTGTTCTGAGTCCAATAGTCTATCTGCTATGCTACACTGCCTCCAAGGAGACACACACACACACACACACACACACACAACACACACAACATACACACACACACACACAAAATATACACCATTATTCACATCTAGTCATATGTGGGTGCCTTTTTGTACACACATGTATAACATTATATAACCCAATGAATAATACATCTAACACTTTCAAAACCATGACAGGTATCCAATGACATTTAGTAGCCTGTAAATGATTGATTACATTTGATAGAATGTAAGTTCTTTGAGGGCAAGAATTATTTGAATTTTGTCTTTGTATCCATAGCATTTAGTACTATCTGAGCACCTAATTCTTGTTTACTGATTGATTTCTTCTGTCAATCATCCTCATCTACATAATCTCTACCTGTATCTGCATCATCAGTGTCTATATCTACATCTATTTCATCAATCTCTATCTTTCTAGAGCATGTATATCTATATAATCTATATCATCTATATCTGTATTTGTATCGATATAATCTATACCTATACTTCTATCTACATCATTGATGTCTATATCTATATGTACTTCTACATCTATATTATCTATATCTATTTATATTATCCATATCTGTATCTGTATCTGTCATCTATAGTCATATCTCTATAATCTATACACACATACACATTCCTTTTGACCCAGTCATCAGAGACAGTAAATGTAAGCATGTTGGGGGCAAATGCAGTCATTTTAATTTTTCCTTTGTGCGCTCAATATCTAGAACAGTGCCTGGCTCCTGGTAAATGTTTAATAAAGTGCTTGTTGGATGGATTAGATTGGATTTAAGGGGTTGAAAGTGGGCTCTCAGGCTGCAGGCATACCCTGAGCTCCTGATTCATTCATGACCAGACTATACCATTGCTCCTTATGGGTTCTGATCTTTGACCCCTGGAATTGCAAGGAAGGGTGTGGGACTCAGGTCTTCTTGACTTCAGGGTTATCGTCTCTCTATCCACCACTTAGTTTTGTAAACTGAGGTTTACAAAATGTTGTCCTCTCATCAATGCGATGGGATGGGACAAAATTGGACTTAGAAGCATTCCGATTATCCATATTTCATCTCCCATCTCTTGGCTCTACCCAGCCCCATGCCATCCCATCCTGGGCTTAGTTCCCTTCAAACCTCAGTTCAGGCACCAAATCAGATAGGAGACCTTTCTTGATTTCTCCAGTTTCTAGTACTGGCAACTCCAACTTATTTTGTATCTACTTTGGATGTGTTTGCATTTAATACATGTTGTCGCTCCCAGTGGAAGGTAATCTCCTAGTGGGCAGGGGCTATACACTTTTTGGTCCTCAGCTTCCAGCATAGTGCCAGCCTCATAGTTGGTACTTAATGAATGAATGTCTATCTACCTTGCTCACATTCACAAGATAATGACTGGGTCAGAGGCCCCACATAAGTCATTGAGACAGGTCTGATCCCTGGGCAGGAAACCCTTGGCCTTTGACTTGTAACATGGTGTGGCCAATGACTATGGTGGTGGAGATCCACCATGCATTGGCCCATCTGCCTTAGTTACATTTTGTGTTGGGGTGCTTCATGCATAAGAAGGCCAGAGGCCAGCCTTGCCGGTCTCTTGTTGGAGGATGCTGTGAACCGGTATGATTCAGAAGCACCATTTGTATTGTCACAGGACAAGGATGAGAGCCCCAGACCCTGCCTCCTGATTCCCGGAGGATTTCATTAGCACACAGAGGTAACTTCCCTGCCTTTGAGCCCTACATGAATGAGAATCCATCTGGAATGTTCCTCTAACTTAAGCTGTGATATGGCCCAACACGCTGGGAGAGACATCCATGGAGCAGAGCTTATTAACTGGACCACCCGACTTTCTCCACTAACCATCTGCTCTGAGGCCTAGAGCCCTCAGATTTTGGGGCAGGCGCAGCCATGTTCTGCTGCCAAAAATCTGTTACATTTCTTAGTGAGAAGAGTGAGGGAGATATTTACTGAGCTCAATTCTCTGCTTGTTTCCCTCCACCAGGACCCGGGAGGGAGGCTGCTCTTGCCCCAATTTATTAAAAAGCAGCCCCTTCCCACCTCAGGATCTTTTCCAGTGATGGCTACTCATCTGTCTGCCAGGCAGAATTTCACTAAATTAACACACAATTCTGCTCCAGGGAGAGAGAGTGAAATATTTAATGGGGATGAGCAAGCACATGGACTCTCAAGGGAAATTCCAAACTCAGTACAAACATCCAAATACAACAAAATGACTCCCGGACCATGGAAACAAGGTTCTGAACAGTCACCCTTAAGAAATGAAACACACAAACATTTCTGACAGCAATGAATTACTTTTCCTAGGCCTGGCTTGACCTGCCTTGACAAGAGGCCACATGGATTTCCTAATTCCTGGGTTGGTGGGGGGATGTTGAGGGGGTGGGGAGGAAAGTAAGAGAAAAAGCAGAAGGGAGAGATCAAGAGAAGAGGAGAAAGAAAGGGGCAGGGAAAATGACTGTAGGAACTAGAGAATGAGAAGGAGAGGGAATAGAGGGAAAGGATAAGAGAGGAAGAGGGGAAGGGAGGAAAGAAAGAGAGACTAGGGAAAGAGATGGAGACAGAGACAAAGAGAGAAAGAGTCAGAGAGAGGGGAGAAGGGGGAGAATAGAGGCAAAGGGGGAGAGAGGGAGAGGAAGAGGGAGGAGAATGGAAGAGAGGGAGGGGGAGACGAGGAAGAGAGGAGAGGGAAAAAGGGATTCAGGGGGAGGAGGGATAGAGGAGGAGGAAAGGGGGTTGAAATGAAAGAGGGAAAGGGGAGAAAGGAATGGAGGAGAGGAGAGAGGGAGAAAGGTAAGAGGAAGGGAAACGATTGAAAGAAGAAAGGAAGAGGGAGAGGGGAAGACAGAGATAAAAAGGAAGATTAAGCAGAGTGGCAAGGGAGAATAAGAAGGCTGAGGGTCAGGGGAGAGGGAAGCGATGCATCCCGGAAGAGGGGGCAGGGGGAAGGAGACGTGAACGCTGCTGGTTCCCCCTTTGCCCACAAGAATCAAGAAAAAGGAAATTGTTTCTGCTTCTTTGTCCATCAGCAAATAGGAGAGGGGAGAGAAAAGCCAAGAAACTCTCACTCTCCTGTCCACCTGGGAGGACTCCCGGACCATGGAAAGGGGAGGAAGGGAAATTGGAGCACCCAGAGTGAGGCCCCTTGGCTCAGCTGGAAAGAGAGGGAGCAAGAAGAAAAATGAGATAAAATTCAAAGTCAGTGTCATTCCCATCGCCTTAGACCTGAGTCCCGTCTCTTTTTGGATCCATTCACTCTTTTTTCTCTTCCCAAACAAAACATTTAATAAAATCTCAGTAAAACACTCCCCTCCCACATAAACAAAGCAGCCACACCTCTGGACTCTTCAGCCATCACCACCTTGTCCCAGTAGTCTTGTCCTAGGAAGCCCCCTCTGTCCTGGCAGCCTATCCTCCCCTCTTTTATGTGTATCTTTCCTCCTTAGACTATAAGCTCCTTGAGGGCAGGGGTGGTCCTCTTTGCTGGTATTTGTATTGCCAGCACTTAGCACACAGCCTGGCTCATAGGAAGGGCTTGGTAAATGCTTGTCACCCTGCCACTTGGCAGTGGGAAGTCTCCTGGACTTTGCACGCCTTTCTCCTAGGCACATTCTTCATGCTTCTTGATTCCATCAATCCAGGTATCTTCTCCTGAATGTATGCTCTCACTTTCTCTCCCAGAGCCAGGCTGCTACATCTCCTCCCTCTAGGATCTCTCTCTGTTCCAAGGAGTTTGTGGGAGGTGTTTGTTTCTTCTTTAGCTGGAATGAGCTGGAGGCACCCCCCCCCAAGCTGGTTTCCTCCTGCTGGTAGATGCCAGTCTCTAGCATCCTATCTCCATTTATGCACTTAATGGGTTTTGCAAAGAGCTATTTACTTTAGGGATACAGCAAGAACAAACATACCAACATTTTCCAGCAGTGCCTGGGGGCCATGCTCTTGCCTATACCATCTCACTTTCGGAGGGCAGTAGGCTCAACCTACTCACTTTCTACATAGCTTCAGTCTCACCAAGTTGGCATCCAAGGGTGACGTCACTGCCAGATGAGTCCTTGTCTCAGCTGTTGGCAGGCCTGGGGTCATGAAGGTCACTCCTCAAGGTCCCTCTGCCACTGATGATGCACTGTGTATAAACCCAGCCCATGGAATGCCAGGATTCCGAGGGGCCGCCTGGGCTTTTCAAACTCAAAATGTCATTCTCTTCACTAGTTCCTGGGAGTGAAGGAGTCACTGAGCCTCCCCAAGCAGTCCCCTCAAGAGTCTGTGGCTGAAGGGGACAGACCTTTCTGAATGTGTCCACAGTTAACCAAAGAATCTTCTCTTCCCAAGCGGTCCAGCTGTCTGAAATCAGATACAAAACGTTCCACCCTGCTCCACTTTCCCTCCATCATTGCCACTCTCCCTGAAGCAGGAAGCAGGCTCCCCAGCATCTCCATGTGGGGAGATTCCATTAGAAGCCTCCTGTGCACACTCCTGACCCCCACTGCATCCAAATTAGACTGGTGAGTCCCTGCAAGATCTCCAAAGAGACAAAAGAGGCTGCGCTCAAGCACTGAACACAGCACCTGGCACGTAGCAGGCATTTAATAAATATTTATTGACTATCAATTGAGTCCAGTGCCCAGAGTGGGAGGGAAAATTCTTCCTCTATGCAATCCATGAAATTTCACCCTTTTATCTCTTCCCTAAGAATGGCATGGGGGGATTTTATCAAAAGCTTTGCTGAAATCTACCTAAGCTATATCTGTAATATTCCCTTCACCTACTTTAAGTAATTCTATGAAAAAAGCAAATAATATTGGCCTGACACGGCCTATTTAAAACAACCTAAATTAATGAGTATATATTTTCTCTCCCTTCTGCCCCCCATTATAAAAGGAAAAATAAACCCCTTGTATTACAATCAAGGAAGACAAATTCCCAAATTCAGAGATAGGATAGTAGCAAGGGGGAGATCAGGGCTCCCATTGTTCTCCAAGACCTTTCCCACTATAACCACTCTGGCACCTCACACCCAGGAAGGATTTCAACAAACACTAATGCAATTCAATTGTTCAAATGAGTATGAATGCTGAACCCAATGTGGGATGGCTTTCTGCCATTCCCATGCAGCCCTTCCTCTCTCCTCCTTCCTCTTCCTCCAGCTCCTGCCAGGTCCAGATTCCTAAGGATGAGAGCTCACCATATACTGCTGGCCCCAGATCTGCCTTATTGAACTTTGACCTTCCTAACATGCTGCCACATACATCTCCCCACCTACCTCCAAGGTCCATCCATACTATCACTTGCTCTAGGAATAATAGTAGTAGTAGTAATCATAGCTATTGTAATAGTTATTGCAATAGCTGCGATGGTAGTAGTCGTAGTAGTAGTAATAGTTACAGTAATAATTGTATTAAAAGTCATAGTAATAGTTGTAATAATAGTAGTAATAGCAAGAGTTGTATTAATAGTAGTGGTAATAGTAGTGATAGTAATCATAGTAGTAATCATAATAGTAATAGTTATGATAAGAGTCATAGTAATAGTTGTAATAGTAGTATCAATAATAGTTATAGTAGGAATCATAGTAATGATGGTAGTAATTGTAGTAAGAGTGGTAATAATATTAGTAATAGTAGTGATAGTAGTAATAGTCCTAGTACTACGTAATAGTAGTAGCAATAGTAGTAATAATATTAGTAGCAATAATAATAGTAGCAGTAGTAATTAATAGTAAGAGTCATAATAATAGTAGTAATAGTAATAGTTGTAGTAATAATCATATTAATAGTAGTCGTTGCCAGTATCGATATGGCATTTTGAGGTTGCAAAGCATTTTATGTGTGTTTTCACCATAACCCTGGAAGGTCAATGTGACCATTATTCTCATTTTCAGAGAAGGATACTACAGGTTGGATTTTAAGTGAGTAGCCCAGGGTCACACAGTGATTGAAAGTCTGAGATAGGATTTGAACTCTGGTCTTTCTGATTCCAAGGTCAGTGCTCCATCTACTGTACCACCTAATAGGCTGTCATAGTAATCAACTCAATACTACCATTACTGGAAGCAGTGTGACCCTAGGCAAGTCACTTCACCCTGCTTGCCTCAGTTTCCTCATCTGTAACATGAACTGGAGAAGGAAATGGCAAACCACCCTACTATCTCTGCCAAGAAAATCCCAAATGGGATCACAAAGAGTCGAACGTGTTTGAACAACAACCATTACTGAAAAGAGGATGCTAATCAATTGTCCTATGACAGAACAAACACGTCTTCCTGACCTATCCCTTATATGTAGTATCTCCTTTAGCAGAGCCTCAGCTTCTTGAGAACCAGGACTATCTCACCTCTGTATTTGTCTCCCCAGTGCTTAGCACAGTGCCTGGCACATAGGACGTGCTAAACAAAGGCTTCTCTCTCACTCATCCATCAAATTAGACCAGGAGCATATGCAGTGGGGGGACCCTTGCAGCCCACAACTCACAGGAGCACCAGGACCCCAGCTCCTTCACCTTGGGCAGCAGTGTTGCCAGAGGTCTAAAGAAAGGATTCACTGACAATCTCTTCCAGAATCACCAAACCCGTGTCCGGAGGGACCATAGGGACACTCAGGCCAACTTTCTCTCTCTCTCTCTCTCTCTCTCTCTGTCCCTCTCTCTCTGTCTCTGTCTCTCTCGCTCTCATCATCCCACAATTGGCATCCACCCTGTGCTTGAGCACCTCCAAGGACAAGCCCATGGCCTCTTGAGGCAATGTCCATTTTGGGATCCCTCCAATTGTTGGGAAGCTTTTCTCACCGGTGGATCTAATCCTATATCTTACCACTGTCTCCTCATTGCTCCTAGTTCTTTCTTCAAGCAGGACAGTCCCAATGCCTCTTCTAGGTGGCAGCCCTGCAAATACCTAAGGGCAGTAACTATCATGCCCCACTCCTAAGTTTTCTTTTCACAAGACTAAACTCCCTAATTCCCTTCAACTTGTCCTCACATGACATAGACTCAAGGCTATTCACCAGCCAAATCACCCTTCTTTGAACCTTTTCCAACTTATCAAAGTTATTTCTCAACTGTGATGACCAAGGTTGCAAACAATACCATAGATATGGTCTGACCAGGGTAGAATAAAGGGAGACTCTCACCTCTTTATTCCTAGGCAGTATACCTCTTCCTCTTAATGCAGCCCAAGATCACATTAGCTTTTGGCTGCTGTATCATACTATTGATTATACTGAGCATGCAATCCACTAAGACTCCCAGATCTTTTTCATATAGGCAGCTGTCTAACCATGCCTTGTACTTGTGATGCCAGTTGTTTGAACCTAAGTGGAAGACCTCACATTTATCAAGATTAAAATTCATTGTATTTAATCTGATCCAATAATCTACCATGTAAGGATCCTTTAGGATCCTAATTCAGTCATCTAGTATGGCAGCTATTCCTCCCACCTTTGTGGCATCTACAGATCTCTTTGCTCATGTCCATGTCTTTGATTAAAAATATTAAATACTTGAGGCACCCAGATGGTGTAAGAGATAGAGCCCTGGGCCTAGAGTCAGGAAAACTTGAGTTCAAGTCTGACTTTAGATACTTACTAGTTGTGTGACCTGGGCAAGTCACTTGACTTATTCTGTCTGCCTGCCTGAGTCTTCTCAACTTGAAAATGGGGATAATAATAACACCTATCTGGCAGAGTTATTGTGAGGTTCAAATTGGATGTTATTTGTAAAGCATTTACACAGTACCTGGCAAATATTAAGTGCTATATAAACACTAGTGATTATTATTATTATTAATATCAACTAGAACTAGTTGATATTAAACCATTAATGACTGTGTCCAGCCATTCAACCAGCTTCCAACAATTCATGAAATTTCATCCTTTCCTTTCTTCCCCAAGAATGGCATAGGAGACTTTATCAAAAACTTTGATAAAATCTACTGAAACAATATCTATAGTATTTCCTTTACTAACCTTTTTTTTAGTCATAAAAGCAAATAATATTGGCCTGATATGCCCTATTAAAAAATTAAATTAACGAGTATTTATTTTTTCTCCCTCCTTCCTCCCTCTCCATTATAAAAAAGAAAAATAAAACTTGTATTACAATCAAAGAAGACAAATTCCCATATTAGCTTTCCCCAAAAGACTGCATCTCATTCTGCATCTTAAGCCCATCACCCCTCTGTCTCTCAGGAGAGAGGGGGTAGTGTGTTTCATCATTGGACCTCTGAAACCACATTCATATCCAGGTCTTGGTGAATCCATGCAGGAATTATGGGTCAATGTAAATCATGCCAGCCTGAGTCAAAAGACCTGGGTTTTAACCCTGGCACTGCCACTTCCTATGTGCGTGGCTTTAGACAAGACTTTTTGCCCCTCTGGCTTTCAGCTTCTCATCTGTACAAGATGGGGGTTAGACTCAGCTCCCTGATAGTTCCTTTCTGGTTCTAAGCCTATGATCCCTGGTGGATGGTCACCTAACCTTCACTAGAGGGCATAGACTCATGAGAAATTACTCTAGAGCTGGTGCTACTGAGTCATTAGATAGGATGGCTATGCTCTCCCTTTAGTTAGAAAGCCTCGCCTTGTGTTCAAGCTTTCTCCCATGCCAGGCATCTTGGAGCTGGTTGCCAAGGTTGCATTGTTCCCTGTTTATGGTTGCTAAGCAACCATCACTTGAGGCTAAGAACCTTGTGTAACCTCATCCATCACTCAGTGCTCA
Organism: Vombatus ursinus; assembly: GCF_900497805.2. NCBI lineage: Eukaryota > Metazoa > Chordata > Mammalia > Diprotodontia > Vombatidae > Vombatus > Vombatus ursinus. The sequence continues at coordinate 15,849,815 of NW_020954625.1, read as the reverse complement.
GATGAACGCGGAGTCCAGCCTTATAAATTCATACAAGGGATGATTAGAGAAAATGTTGCCTTACCCCACAAGGCACCTGCAACAGAAAAATGGAAGGGAAGCCTCCCAGTTCTCCCCTGACTTAGGGGGAAAATTCCCACAAGCTCTTTGTGACAAACACTGTCCTGCTGCATTGGCTCAAGTAAAAGCTATTTAACAATACTGAGAAGAACAATGTAGCCCTGAGTGCTTAAGAACCAGCTTCATTACCAGAGAATCTGACTTCTGGATATTTTCCCCCAAGTCAATTAAAATTTCTGGTTCATTCGTTCTTTGGGCTTCTCCTGTGGCTGCCTGTCAAGGCAGCTCTTTTTTTTTTTTTTCATTTCTAGCAATTCAAGTGAGAAAATGTAGCTAAAAATCAATGCTAATAATATTTGTTTGAAGAGCAAGTAAACTGAAAGAGGGCTGCTCATTAATATCAGAACTCATGTGCAAGAAGAAAATACAGTAGTGCCTGCTTCAAGATGCAACACACATTATTACATTCCACAAGGAAATGCTAGAAAGGATTTTAGAAACAAAACATGTTTCCTTTCAAATCAATGGACATTTATTAATGATTTTTGTTTATGGCACTGTGCCAGGGGAAGATGCAGAGGCTAGAATGGACATAGAATCTGCAGTTATCTAGCTTAGGGGTTAGCAAGACTAGACTGTTCTTTCTCAGGCTCTTTTGCTGGCTTATCATCCATATTATGCCTCTTCACTTGTTGGTGTGTACCAAAAGGCTCTGGTATGGGCTCTTCTTCCTCGCCCTCCCCTCCCCTTTCCTCCCCCCCCTTCTCCCCCCATCCAGCACTACCAGCTTGTCTTTTGGATGTTTCTAAGGGGAAGGTCTAAAGGTATCTCAGTCTCAACCTATCCAGAGCAGAACTCACTGTCCTCCCCCTTTAAGCTGTTTTTCTTCCGTCTTCTCTGTCTTGGACAAGGCCACCACCCCATTCAGATTTTCCACCTTGGACTCATCCTCTGCCCCTCAGTGTAACTCACCCTGCACCCTGTCAATTGTCAAATCTTGTCATTTTGACCTCGTTAGTATCTTTTGTAGCCATCCCCTTATCTCCACCCACATACCCACCACTAGTTTGGGCCCTCTTCACTTTCCAGCAGAGCCTCATAATTGATGTCTCTGACTCAAAGTCTTCTCCTCCCCAGTCCATCCTCCACATGGCTGCCAAGGTGCTTTCCTAACGTGAAGCTTGGACAGCATTACTCCTCTACTCAATACTCCAGGGGTGCCCTCTTACTTCCAGGATCAAATATTAAAGTCTTTCACAACCTGATCCCAACTCACCTCTCTAGACTTATTGTTCATTATTCTCCTTCATATACCCCATGGTCCAATCAGATGAGTCTTCTTACAGATGGTCATACGTGATAATACATTTCCCCTCTCTTTGCTTTGCCCTAGTGGTCCCCCATTCCTGGAATGCACTTCCTTCTCATCTCTGCATCTCAGAATCACTAGTTTCCCTCAAGGTTCAGCTCATGCTCTACATTCTAAATGAAGCTTTTAAAAAGAAACCTCCCACCTGCATATTAGTATGATGACAACAGAGACGAGAAGGAAGTGCATTCCTGGCATGCCACTAAGAAATGTGCTTTTGGATGTAACTAGTGTCAGCATTAATTTTGCTTGACCATCTTATACAATAGAATACAATAAACATTTATTAAGCACCTATTATGTGCTAGACACTATGCTAAAAGAAGGAAAAAAAGGGTAGTCCTTGCCCTCAAGGAGCTTACAATCTAAAGGGGAAGACAATACAGAAAAGGGAGTTGAAAAGGAGAGGGGGTGTGCCACAGGGCATAATGGAGTGGACGCAAAGCGTAACAGCTGGTGGTAGATCAAGAGATGGCTGGCATTTTGATCCCTCTATAAAGGGAGACCATGGAGGAATCTTTGCTCCTTCCTCCAGCCCTTCAATCAGAGGTACAGAAGCAACTGAGGGAAATGATGAGGTATGAGGAGCAAAGCTGAGGCAATCTCTGTGATGATGAATTTCAAGGTGATGAGATTACTCTCCCTCCCTCCTTCCTTACTTTTCTTCCTCTCTCTGTCCTTTCCTTCCTTCCTTCCTTCCTTCCTTCCTTCCTTCCTTCCTTCCTTCCTTC